>NW_013671771.1:44894-48823 GCF_000517525.1 Limulus polyphemus | reverse complement strand
AGTTATAACAAAGTTTGTTAGCTCCCCATTTAGCTACAACAATTTGTTTGTAGTTAAACACAAAGCTACACAATGGGCTATCTGTGCTCTGCCCAACACTGGTATCGAACCTCGGGTTCTAGCGTTGTAAATCCGTAGACATACCGCTGTGCTAAGACAACCTATCTACGAATTAGTAATATGAACATTTCTGTTCCGTGTTTAATTTTTTTTCTTCTTTTACTGTTTTACCACCTTACTGTTTAAAACGAATTTAGAACGATATTAATTCAAAACGTTTATGGAGTCGTCCGTAGCTAATGGTTACTGTGCCTCACAATGGATACGAGGGTACACGGTTCGTATCTCGTTGATCCAAAATCAAATTTTTCTCCGCAGTTTGGGACAGACAGCCTTTGTTTAGCTGTGAGCGAACATCCGAAACAAACCAATGACTTGGTTTCGTTAAATCCAAATCATACATTAAATCAACGACTTGTTTGGTTTTTTAACCGAGCCATTTGTACTTTCCCCACCGCAGGTGAGGAAACCCAATTTTTAACGTTATAAGCCCCTCAGTGGCACAGCGGTATGTCTGCGGACTTACAACGCTAGAAACCGGGTTTCGATACCCGTAGTAGGCAGAGCACGGATAGCCCATTGTGTAGCTTTGTGCTTAATTCCAAAGAAACAAACAAACAAAATTCATACTTACAGCAGCGTCACCAAGCGTTGGACTAACGAAACTCGCAATATAAGTATACATACAATACTAGATGTACTTCCGCAAGGTCCCGAAAAAAAAAAAGAGTTCTGTTTCAAGAGTAAAGAAAAACCAAATTTAAGAGTAACAAATATTCTTGTTTCTTGTTTTTGAAGTTCATATACCATGCTGCGTTGTAGCCTACAGAGTGCATAATTCTTCTCGTGATTCATGGCGAGCGCACGTTTTACTGACGTCACGACAGCACAAATTGAAACGTTAAGCGTTCCTTATGCGATATCATCTTATTGACTACTGACTGACTGACCGACAGCCAACACACTCCTGTATAAAGAATGAAAAGCGGCCAAAGAAACATTTTTCTGTCAACCGTTCTAATCCGTGAACAATTCATTGACTATAAAAGATCAATAAAAACTATCATTATTCAAATAATTCAGACCGCTTTAATCCTTCGTAAATAATCGTACATTTCAGATGTCAGCTGCCGAACAACAACAATGAAAAACCTACCGAAAAAATATCCTGTTTAAATCATTCTTTTGACAAAAGACCGTAAAAATTCTAATCAATTCTAATCCAGAGATCAGAATCAGCGTAACAGATTGTCCGTTCAAATAAGAAGAAAATCTGTGTCTACATTTATCTGTGAAATAAAATCCATTGTGTTCAGTTTAAGTGTATATTAGGTTGAATTTTATTTCGATTTTAAAATAAAAACCGGTTTTAAACATAAAAAAGTCGACAGTCAACATTTTGGATGAACGTCTTGAAAAATCTCAAACTTCTCAAATTTAAGAAGAAGAAAGAAAGAAACGGCCTTTAGAGAAACTGAATGACTTTTGGATGAACGTCTTGAAATATCTCAAACTTCACAAATTTAAGAAGAAGAATAACGGCCTTCAGAGAAACTGAATGACTTTTGGATGAACGTCTTGAAAAATCTCAAATTTCACAAATTTAAGAAGAAGAATAACGGCCTTCAGAGAAACTGAATGACGACATTACTGATCTTCAATTTGAGGAGTTGAACTTGCCAAATTAAACAGCTGTTTGTTTGTTATTAAGTTGAACTTACAAAATTAAACAACTGTTTGTTTGTTATTATGGGCTATCTATGTTTTGTTTACCACAGGAGTCGAACCCAAAACTTTAGTGTTATAAGCACTCAAGCTTACCATTGAACCACCGGAGACCAATCAAACATTTACAGGCTATTAGTTCTAAAACACTTCTTGTACTAAGTTAACCCTGTAAACAGTACTTAACACAGCAATAGCCACTCTGTAAACAGTACTTAACACAGTAATAATACTCTGTAAACAGTACTTAACACAGCAATAACACTCTGTAAACAGTACTTAACACAGCAATAACACTCTGTAAACAGTACTTAACACAGCAATAACCACCCTGTAAACAGTACTTAACACAGCAATAACCACTCTGTAAACAGTACTTAACACAGCAATAACCACTCTGTAAACAGTACTTAACACAGCAATATCCACCCTGTAAACAGTACTTAACACAGCAATAACCACCCTGTAAACGGTACTTAACACAGCAATATCCACCCTGTAAACGGTACTTAACACAGCAATAACACAACCTTTTCTTGAGGCATTTCTCGAAACAAGGACTTAGATGGCCTGGTAGTTAGCGAATCACGGGTTCGAATCCCATCACCGAACATGTTTGCTCTTTCAGCTGTGGGTAAGCTTCACAAAGTAACGGTCAATCCCACTATTCGTTTAGATTAGCCCAAGAGTTGGCAGTTTTTACAAGCTGCCTTCCATCACTTCCGAATGAGGGACGTCCTGCGGGACGGTAAGATATATATATAGATTTGTACATGCCAATGCCTTCCATCACTTCCGAATGAGGGACGTCCTGCGGGACGGTAAGATATATATATATATATATATAGATTTTTGTACATGCCAATGCCTTCCATCACTTCCGAATGAGGGACGTCCTGCGGGACGGTAAGATATATATATAGATTTTTGTACATGCCAATGCCTTCCATCACTTCCGAATGAGGGACGTCCTGCGGGACGGTAAGATATATATATAGATTTTTGTACATGCCAATGCCTTCCATCACTTCCGAATGAGGGACGTCCTGCGGGACGGTAAGATATATATATAGATTTTTGTACATGCCAATCATATCCTCAGGGTTTAAGTAAAAGAGTGTAACTAGAATCGCGTCTTGAGAAATTTGTGTCGCAGGTCAGTCATTTGTTGTTATTGTTTTCAGTGCAAAAGCTACCCCATGAACTATCTGCGCTCTGTCCAACGCGGTGATTCGGACTCCATATTTGAATTTTGTAAGTATGTATTGTTTGGCCAGAAACATATGTTTAGTTGCTTGTTATTAAGCACATCGCATGTATCGAAACCTGGTTTTTTGTGTTGCAAGTCCTCAGACTTACCGCCAATCCACCGGGGGATTTGGAAGTACCTATGTATGGAATCACATTACGTTAGCCTAATAGTGATTAACTAACAGCATGGTTATGTTTGTTGCAGAAAACATGTACGTTTGGAGAGTTTCTGGAGCTAACAAATCATTGTTTGTTAATTAACCAAGTTGGAATTGTGATGCTTTTAAACCAAATCTACGTCCTGGTGAACATTTATTCTATTTCTGATTGTTTGCTGAATACAAACATACTCAAGAACTATCTGCGCTAGACGTCCATGATTTTGAAGGATGTTAGTCAATATCATCCGCCGCCAACTCTTGGGCTCCCCTTTTACCAACAAATGGTAGGAATGACCGTCACATTATAACGGACACATGGTTAAAAGGGGGCATGTTTGGCGAAAGGTTTCGATCCCGCGATCCGCAGGTTGATAGTCGATAAATCCGTTACGATAAATAAGATACAATTCAGGTTACCTGCATCGTGAGAGTTTACGAATCAGATGGTTGACACTAACCTAAAATATTCAAGTTTCATTGAGTTGCAACCCGGAATCCACCTTAATAACCTAACCCTAAAATATTTATATTCAAGTTTCATTGAGTTGCAACCCAGAATCCACCTCAATGACCTAACCCTAAAATATTTATATTCAAGTTCCATTGAGTTGCAACCCGGAATCCACCTCAATGACCTAACCCTAAAATATTTATATTCAAGTTCCATTGAGTTACAACCCGGAATCCACCTCAATGACCTAACCCTAAAATATTTATATTCAAGTTCCATTG
>NW_013671771.1:35015-44075 GCF_000517525.1 Limulus polyphemus | reverse complement strand
TTAATATAGTCTCTTGGAAACTGAGAGCACAGCATAACTTTTTATGACACACACACATCACACAAACATAATCAATAAAGTTTATTCACGTTATGGGGCCATAGGACCACTGTTTGCTGATGGGGGTGGAGTACACCAATTACACCGCGTTCTTGCATGTGCGGCTGGTCGTTCTTGTGTAGTTAGAAATTACGCGAACTCACCCCCAAGCCTCGCGTGCTGCGCGAGCAAGGGTGGTTCACAGCTGTACAACAAGTAATTTTGAACACGCCCAACGTCAAATCCGAAAACACAATTCAATTCTCGATGGTACCCGACATATTTTTTTGCAACAATAACGTTTTGTACTATTACTTGCTGATGAAATATGACACAAAGATTCACATTATATCTGATTTATCATATATCAGTTTATCGGGTTTAATGATTTTGTTGACGAGACTTTAAAATTCCGTAAAACATATATGTAAAAGAAAATACACCAAACAGAACCAAACCACGTTCAGAATTTATTTTACAACTTTCGCACAAAGCTACACAAGGGCTATATGATAGACAAGGAGGAGAGCACCTTGTCAACAGCACCCACCGCCAACTCTTGGGCTACACTTTTCTGACTAGATTTTAGAATTTCGACGTGCACCCACGTCCCCAAATGCGGAGCTACAGGACGCAAATTTTTAACCCTCTGATTTACAGTACAGGCTCCATACCCCTTAGACAATGTCCGACCATCGTTGAAACAACATAGATTGTATTTAAAAAATTTCCTAATAGATCCAGTTATATTATTCCATAAATCTATGCCATGTAAAAGAATTTTCAACAGAATTACGTTTTTTTTTGGATATTTTGCAGCAAACTAATTCCAATAACATTCTGAAATTTGAATCGTTTGTCTATTAGAAAATATCACAACAACAAGGTAATGGCCGTTAGAGGGCTATAACTATAATTATGTAAAAACATACAATATAACAACAACAACAACAAAGAAAAAGTTACGTTCATCACCTGTTTAAAGATGAATTATATTTAAAAATCCATTTAAGGACACGTAATTAAGTATCACGAGTACATGTACTCGCGGCCTCGCTGTGGCAATCGGATATCGATCATTGTAACTACTAGTACTACTATACCAAAGGTGAGCGTATAGGCTTAGTAACCACGAAAAAGGATCTTAAAGACAAACATTTAATAAAGTAAAAACTTTCGGACAGTAGAGATGCGTTTGGTGTAATATGTTTCACATTTTTTGAGTTTACTGTACTTTATTTACAGTTGTTGTATTTCAAACTGTTCCACAAAAGAACGAATTCATTGCATGCCCCTCTCCAATCCAAGTTGCTTGGCATTAATTTCGGAGTTTATTAAAAACCTCGGGGTATAGCCCGTGGGTGTGCTCAGACACTCTCCTTTTAACCCTCGATTTTAAATATACTATTCTATAGCGCCATCTGACGGTCAGAAATATTGCACACAGTTAATTCAATAAGCGAATAAACAACTTAAAATATGATTGATAATAATTACAATTCGCTGACTTGATTTATTTAACATAATAAGAGTTGGTGTTCATAACATTTATAATTCAAATAATACCAAGACCACACTTGTACCCCAGTCGGACTGTTGAGCTCTGTATTAGGAGAAAGGTCTCGCCAGCACTGGATATGAGAAATGTAATGTGATTGACAGACTATTTTTTGCTTTCGGTTATAAGTTCTAAGAATTAAGCTTAAATAAAGATAGGATCTTGTGTAATTTTTAACACATCAAAGCTGAAATCACAGTTGTAATTAAACTACTTATATGCACAATTTCGAAAACTAGTAACAACAAGACAACTTAACCAGGTGTCTATGTATATATATATATATATACAATAAAACTAAACTTTTGGAATCACATTTAATTTTATTATGTAGACACTCCTGCCTTATTCATGAAACAAAAAAATCTACATTAAGAACTTTAATTACATAAATACTAAGGGGGCGCTGGAAACAGCTGTGTTTGTCATAATTATTTTGCTGATCTTATGGTAACACTTTCGAGCGTACAGGCTGTTCCTCCACAATGAACCGTCTTGCTACTCTGTAAATAACGTGTTATTTCATTTTGATATCTGTACATAATTATCGCAACAAGTGAAAAGTATGTGTCATAAATCAGATAGTCCAGGAATATGTGAAAAAGATATTTCATGAAATTTATTAAAGCCTAAGAGTTCATACTCTTCAAAAGTAACAAATATTATGTACAGGTCCAGCAAAAGTAAGAGGGATGGGTTTGTTGAAAGATAAAAAACTTAAATTTATATACAGCTCATACTCCAAATGAAGCTATAAAGCGAAACATTATAGTTTAGCAGAAAACGTTTTAGAAAAACCATAAATTATATCACCAAGATTTGATCAACGATTATGCGAAGGTTAGGGTGGTTTAAGTGTGGAACATATTGAATACAAGGTTAGGAATTAAGAAAACACAGAGCTTTTCCTACGGATTTTTTTAACTGCACAATTATGCCTTAACTTTATCATTTTTTACGACATGACGCCTTATTGCACCTCATATATACAGGCCTAGTAATAAATAATCAAAAAATGAAGAATATTTGAGTAAGTACATTTATTTATCGACTCTGGAATGGAATTTTATAATCTTAAATATGTTTATTTTTAATATTTATTCACTTGAACTTACTTATATAGGTGAATTTTCAACTGCCCAAATATTTTTACAGGTGCACGATTTGTGATCAACTGTACGCTAGGAAAACCCCTGAAAAAATATCATAAAGAAATACACTGAGCAAAACATTCGTATTTAAAAAGTAAACATATTTACCTTAAACCAAACAAACCTCGACGTCCTGGAAATTAACAGACTTGAAACAATGGAACGCTTTTATCAGTTAATATTTATCATAGACACATTATGAAAAATGATATTTCTTTGAGACGAAGATAATCTCTAACGATTACGAAATATAGCACGACCGACACAGTGTAAACAAAAGTCGTTCCCTCGGATACACACTCTATAGATATATTCAACGAGCATGTGCACCTGTCTTTTAAGCTAACATACCTGTCAGGTCCAAGTTTATATTTGTACATATTGACCAATCGTATTGCAGAAATTTTGTAGGAAATTTCAGGCCGGGGCTAGCAAATGTTTCGCGTATTATTGGCCAATCGAATTGCAAGTTTAGCGAAATACGGTGCAGTAGGTGTCAGCTGGCAAGTTTAGTGGAGTGTTTATAATATCGTACGATTTAGTGTTAGTAAAGTCTTTAATGTTGGTGAATTACACGTTTACAAATTACACTTTACAGTGGAGAACAGTAAATGAAACTTATTTTGCCTTAGCTGTTTGATATAATGAAATTTGCTGAACATTTATCTGCACATATAACGCCTGAATGGCGGAAACAATATATCACTTACGAGGTAAGAGGTTAAATTTGTTTATTGAATTATTTCTACACTTACAAATTACAGTTCTTCAGCTTAGCCACCAATGACGTACTGTGTGACTGTGAGTGTTTAGTGACTTGTGCGCTAAGTTACTAAAGACTAAAGTAAAGTAGTAGTACTACTAATAGTAATAGCAATACATTCTACTTCTAGTAACAACAAACATTACTGGAGTAGCTTATAAGTTATATCCTGCTGCTTGCTACTGTAACTTGTTAGTGTAACCGTAGTACTGAATTTTCAAGCTAAACTTTTTAAAGTTTTTTGAATTCCAGTTCCAGTCACTGTGTAACACTACAACTAGTAATAGTACTAGTAGTATTACTAGTCTGGGCCTTGTTACAATTGTTATTCAACTTATACGTTAAATTATAGGCATGTACTATAGTGTAATGCAATAAAATTAACAGGACATGATTCTGCCCGTGATATATGCTATACCTAAAAGCTCTACTTCTCTCAAGTGTTGTCAAGTTGCTAAATCTGGGTTTTATTTTTAAATAACTGATTAATGCAAGAGTTCCTCAGTGCTGCTTACATTTTGCAAAGTATATCAGCTTCTTTAAGTTTAACTGAGTTTAAGTTCTTCGTGTTGACCCTTTCACTAAATGTAAAGCCAAAGGTGAATTTGAAAGTTGAAGCACAAAAATGGTAGGACTTTAACTGTAGGTTATAAAATTTCAAAATTCCAGTAGTCTCCCACACTCATGTTTATGGAAAGAGAAAAAATAAAATCTCAATATAAGTTATAACAGTACATGGCAGAAAACTTATGTGTAAACTCTTGCGAATGAATGCTTTACTGTAGAAAATCAAGTTTTAGATTTCATTATAAATATTTCTTCAAAATACAGAAAAATACCAAGTCTCATTTGGTTCATCAGATTAATTTATCAGCATTACTAGCCTAATAGAAGCACTATGTCAAGAGTTAAAAATCTCTCAAATGAACCTTTGTTTTCTTATTTTGTTTATCACACTCGGTGTTTTCATAGTGGTCCTAAGTAAATGCAAATAGAACTTTTGAATATGATGCCTCTATTTAGTAAATCATTAATCATGAAAAGGTAGTCTTTATACTTGCAATAGAATTAATAAACAATTTGCTATAAAAATTCTTAAACAAATTAGCATTGTTTTTCTTATTTATCACTAATAATTGCATTTAACTATCCAAAAATGTTAAATTTAGTTTTGATACATTCACATGCTGTTTTATTGTAATTTACCAACATTTATATTGTAACGTGGTGATCATAATTTTTATTTTTCTGTGGTTTATTTTCTTATTTTATGTGAACAACTGATTCTATATTCTCATCTTTATTGGGATGTTTTTGTCACCTTAATTTGTTGCTTTAGTTTGTACCTGACTTTAATATAAGTTTATATTGTATTTTTAATCACATGTAGGTATGTGACTGTCTGCAGATTGATTTTTGTATGTACTTGTTGTTTTGATAACATTTTACATTTCCTATGAGGTTTAATTTATAATTTGATGTTGATTTGTCATGATTTGTAGCTGTAACCTCTGCATGATGTTTTTATTGTAGGGTTTTACTTGTGTTGTTCTGACTGGCCTATTTATTGTATTTCTTATTTTTACAAAGTTAGTAATTGTTGTGGTAGAGCAAATGCATTTTAAGTTTCAATATTTTAGTTGATTTATTTGCATCTTTTAATATATCATAACCTCAATCTTCAATAAAGCTTTTCGTGATACAATGTGAATGATATTATATCATTATGAATTAATTTATTCATTATCAGAAATAAATTTTACTTTTTATTCTTAACCATGTACTATTTTCTGTGTTGCTTTTAAGTTGTTAACAGTTAAGGTGATTTTCTTCCATTGTTGTTTTTTTTATTCTTACTCTAAATAATATATAATCTCCTCATTTTATAGTACTTTGGAGGTTCCTTACTAAGTATAGTGAAATATACTTTCTTTTGATAGTTTTCTTTGTAAATGTTTATGGTTGTGTTGATATGGAAGCTTTTATTTTAAAAGCCAAAAGTTTCTCCTTATCACAATATGATTTATTACTGTTTTTGTATTATGAGTTAAAAAAAAAACTTAATGAAAAATCAGTAAATATTGTGTAATGATACTTATGAAAAAAACCCCCTGATCTTTTCTTTTTCATGTTATTATTTACGTAAAATATTAATTGTTCTTTACAGGAGATGAAAGTGATGTTGTATGCAGCAATGGAGACAGCACCATCAGCAGAGAGTTAGTTGTACTTGTCATGTTAAAACTTCATTTTTATACATATCAACCTGTTTTATAATATTGTAGCTAATTATGGGTTTAACAAATAGAAGTTCAGTGTGCTATGTTTTCTATTAAGAAGAATTGTTACATTAATTATATTTAGTGTATCGTTTCGATCATCAGATTCTGGATTATCTTAATAGCACAGGAAAGTTGTAATTTTAGTAACTCAGGTTACTGTTTTTTAAGTATTAAAAGCAGTACGGTACATATATAATGCCTTGTTTTGACAATAATCAAAACATGTAGCTTATGTGTATGTTTATGTTGATAAGGAATAATCTTCTAAACTCGACATTGAAGAGTGATAAAAAAAAAGTACCGTATGATAAACAACAGGAACATTATAATGAACAAGAAATGTATACCACAGACATAGAATAACTATAAACATTTTCTGAATTATTTGTTGTAAAGTTGTTCTAACTATAAACATTTTCTGAATTATTTGTTGTAAAGTTGTTCTAACTGTAAACATTTTCTGAATTATTTGTTGTATAGTTGTTCTAACTGTAAACTTTTTCTGAATTATTTGTTGTATAGTTGTTCTAACTGTAAACATTTTCTGAATTATTTGTTGTAAAGTTGTTCTAACTGTAAACATTTTCTGAATTATTTGTTGTAAAGTTGTTCTAACTGTAAACATTTTCTGAATTATTTGTTGTAAAGTTGTTCTAACTGTAAACATTTTCTGAATTATTTGTTGTAAAGTTGTTCTAACTGTAAACATTTTCTGAATTATTTGTTGTAAAGTTGTTCTAACTGTAAACATTTTCTGAATTATTTGTTGTAAAGTTTTTCATCTTGTATCAAGAAAAGAAAGATCTAGAAACTTGAGAACACAAACATTTAAATGGAAAATATATGGACTTAAATAATTCCGTATATTTGCAAAATGGCTAAAAATATTTTTAAATATTATAAGTTTGTAAATAATTTTTTCTGTTGGTTGATTATTAGATTCCTGACATTTTTAATGTTTTCAATTTCTTTATTGCAGTTGTTGAACAAAGAGAAATTACCCGATATTTAGCAATGTTTGATGAAGAATTTTTTCATTATTGTGACAAGGAATTAGCAAAAATAAACACGTTTTTCTCAGGTAAGTAACAAAAAGTACCTTAAATCTCGTTAGAAAATCTGGTTTCTTATATTACATTAGAGTGTTATTGTTAACAAAGTTTAGAGGTTGATTGTAGTTGATGTGGCTTTAAAAATTGGTTTAAGTTTGTTTTTGTTTTTCAGAAAAGTTGGCGGAAGGAACTCGTAAGTTTGGCAACTTAAAGACAGAGTTAAATAATGCTTTAAGAGTTGCTGGTATAAAAAATAAAACTGAAGGAAAAAGGTAAGCTTGCTTTGTGGCAGTTCTTAGTAAGTAACATATGTAGCAGGAATGAAATGTAAAAGTAGATATAACTGTGATAAGAACACATGAGATGGAAGTGCTGGCTCGCCAGTTTATATCTCTGTGGTAATCCAAGATGTTATAATGACACTCGATGTAATGATGGTTTCTACCAATACCAAAATAGACTGTTCTCTTTAAGCTCTCTACACTTTGTGGTACTAATATGTTGAGAACTAGATAATGAAATTTGATATTTCGATCTCTTGAATTATCAATTATTGTAGTTACAATGAATTTTTTGTATTTTTGAAGGACTTTTATTTCTAAGACAGAAGAAGGCAATTTTCATCGTACTATTTCCTGATTTGTAGTAATCACACAAACAAGTTACTATAGCAAAAAGAAAGACAAATCCTAAACCTTTTCACACTCTTGAAGTCTCCAGCTTTAGGACTTTCTTGCATCATTGTATACCCTAATAAATCTTCGGTTACTTTGACAACAAACAAACTGGTCGGTAACTCTGAACATCATATCTTGTGCAACTGGCATGTTACTATTATTGGTGATTAATAATAGGAAAGACATGAAATATTTAACTTATTTCCAATAAATGTATATGCACGGAAAATAATGGCCAACGTGATAATTATATCTCATTAGAATATTTCTTTTTACATATATTTTAAATGCTATTTTATTATTCATTTTAAAAATATCTGTTCCATAAGTTCTTTTCAGTATGGCATTACTGGGTTCATTTGTTTTGCCAAGGTGTTATAACCTAGGGGTGCATTTGTTACCTATTATAATAATGCTCAGTTTTTATCTGAAGATGGGTGCACACCTTGCTATCTAAAAGTGCATACGTGCACACTTAATTTCATTGATGGGTGTAAACAAAAGGTGGATGTAAATATACTTTTGTAGACATTTTATATAACAACGTATTAAAAGCTTATCAAAGTTTGTCAGAAGGTCTGACATTAGGCCATAGAATATCATTATAAGTTTATTATACTATTAAGTATGGTAAAGTTTAGCCCTAACTAAACTAAAGCAAAAAACATGAACAAGTTACAGTGTTAATTTATCTCATTATTGAATATAGGCCTTAATTAATGTCAGGCCTAAGACCTGCAGCAAATTGTACCACAACTGTAATAAGCAAAGTGTAACAGGTGAGAATACACAAACACAAAGGTCAATGGTAACAGGTGAGAATACACAAACACAATTACCATTGACCTTGTGTATTCTCACCTGACCTGTTACCATTGACCTTTGTGTTTGAGAATACACAAACACAAAGGTCAGTGGTAACAGGTGAGAATACACAAACACAAAGGTCAGTGGTAACAAACGAGAATACACAAACATGGAGGTCAATGGTAACAAACGAGAATACACAAACACGGAGGCCAATGGTAACAGGTGAGAATACATGAACATGAAGGTCGGAGAATGGTAGAAATGTTATGTAGAGAGGAGTAGTGTGTCTAGGACATGGCAGCCTTACGACAAAGCCTCTTTTAATGTAAGCTACACGGTAGTGCTATTCTCCAGATGCAAGATCATGAGGTAGACCATGATTGAATGTGGCAATCTTCAAAATAATTTTAATGTAACATTTTCAACCTCTGTATCAAAGTTCTCTAAAAGACTACTGACATTTATGTGTACAGTATTTCATGGTAACAGTTTCAATAAGAACTTTATATTGTAGGAATATCTTTTATTAATTAACAGCAACATTGATCTATTAATAACGACATCAGTCTATTAATAACAACATCAATCTATTAATAACAACATTGATCTATTAATAACATTGATCTATTAATAGCAACATCAATCTATTAATAACAACATTGATCTATTAATAACATTGATCTATTAATATCAACATTGATCTATTAATAACAACATCGATCTATTAA
>NW_013671771.1:29736-34263 GCF_000517525.1 Limulus polyphemus | reverse complement strand
GCCTTGTTTAGTATGATCCACAATTCATTGACATGTACATATATATACACACACCTGGCCTTGTGTAGTATGATCCACAATACACTGACATGTACATATATACACACCTGGCCTTGTTTAGTATGATCCACAATTCATTGACATGTACATATATATACACACACCTGGCCTTGTGTAGTATGATCCATAATACACTGACATGTACATATATACACACCTGGCCTTGTTTAGTATGATCCACAATACACTGACATGTACGTATATACACACCTGACCTTGTTTAGTATGATCCACAATACATTGACATGTACATATATACACACACACCTGGCCTTGTTTAGCATGATCCACAATACACTGACATGTACATATATACAACACACATCTGGCCTTGTTTAGTATGATCCACGGTACACTGACATGTACATATATGCAACACACACCTGGCCTTGTTTAGTATGATCCACAATACATTGACATGTACATATATACAACACACACCTGGCCTTGTTTAGTATGATCCACAATACACTGACATGTACATATATACAACACACACCTGGCCTTGTTTAGTATGATCCACGGTACAGTTGGGCACCACTTTTGACAACTTCATTATCCAGGTGTTAATCTTATCTCGCCGTCTTCTTTCCACTGTTAACGTATAAAAATGACAGTATTTAAACCAATGTATCTAGCCCAGTAAATCAAAATATAAGATCTTTACGAAGGACTGGAAAGATAGATTTCTTGACCAACATGACATTGTTGTTTCTGAAGTTGGTTCAGTTTTACAAAATATATTTTATTATGCAAGTTAGTTATTATTGTAAAAACATATTTTGGAAATTCATTTTTTTTCTTCTTTTTCTCTGAAACCTATTTTGTATTATTTTCAGTTTGAATAGTTTATTGATATTGTTACAAAATGTAACATCATTTCATACTTAGTTATATGAGATGACTGTTTGTTTCTCAGTTGTAACTCCAGTGGACAAACACTGAGGAATATTGGGTTAACCTGAGTAACACAGGTGTGATCTCAAGTGGTAAACAAACACGTGATGGACTCTGAATCACCTGCTATGGTTTCCAAGTGGCTTTATGAATCACAACCAAGGGCCAATGAAATCCTTATGCTAAAGATGCAACAATATATGTAAATAAAATTTAAAGAACATACTCAGACTCATCCACATGTTGGCCTGTAAGATGTTATCTAAAAAGTACAATAACCAGGATACCAAAGACATTGCCAAATAACAAATTTGGTGAGATGTAACAGAAATTCACTTCTGAGGTGTTTGGGAACACTACAATACACAACATGGATCCATTACAAAAGCCAGTTTGTCCATGCAGCCGGAGCAAGAGCTGATAAGTGTGATTTGTCACATGGAATAAAAAACTTTTCCAAACCATCCCGAAGGAGTTAGTACAAGTAACATTATAATGAATAGCTGACTGAACATGAAAAATACTTTTCAAAATGAAAACCATGATTAGAATCGGTAGGTGAAAACCAATAGTTACCATTTTTTTCCAACCCAAGTTTTAGGTAGGAATGCATGATCTGGGTAGAAGTATAAAACCATCATAGAAAATACAATGTATGTGAAACATCAAGAGAACAGATATCACAACATATAAAAAAAATATTCTGTAGGACAGATAATAGTCTGAGCAAAGAGTTAAGGAAAAGATGCTGAGAAATGAAAGAATGAACCAAAGTCCTATTGAGAACAGTGTCTGGAAGCATAGGGTCACTGAAGATGAAAGGCTCAGGTGAAGTCCGTGAACGATGGAGACAAAAGTGATCGATGAATTCTGTAGCATCTGAAAGTGGCAGATAAACCAGCTCCATAACCAGTTATGGTAGAAGTTGATGAATTCTGTAGCATCTGAAAGTGGCAGATAAACCAGCTCCATAACCAGTTATGGTAGAAGTTGATGAATTCTGTAGCATCTGAAAGTGGCAGATAAACCAGCTCCATAACCAGTTATGGTAGAAGTTGATGAATTCTGTAGTATCTGAAAGTAGCAGATAAACCAGCTCCATAACCAGTTATTGTAGAAGTTGTTAAGTCACGATTAGGATAAAAAAATTTTTTAAGAATTAAATACATTTTTTGGAGGAATTGGAGAAAGATAATATATTACGTCTAAAATACATTAAGTCTAAACTATATTACGTCTAAAATATGTTAAGTCTAAACTAAATTACGTCTGAAATATATTAAGTCTAAAATACATTACGTCTAAAATATATTATTTCTAATGAGCTATTAAACATATGAGCTATTCTGGAAGAGGATTTGGTTTCTTGGACAAAGAACCTAATAACAACCAGCCCTGAAGTGGAATGCCTATCTTCAAGTTGATGAAGATGAAGGATAAGGGTAACCATGGTTGAGATGATCAGAGTGTAGCACTCAGAAGAACCTGCCACCTTGCATAATGATTTTGACAAGCACATTAGGAAAAAGGTGAAGAGGAGGGTAGATATAAGGAAATAGGTTCTTCCAAGGTTGATTCAGAGCATCCATAGCCAGAGTTTGGATTTGGAGAATAGAAGAGTGGAAGAAGATGGTTATCGGATATAACAAATGCATCCATCTTCGGATGACCCAGACACTAGAGCTGTCACTGATAAACCAACTAATGAAGAGTCAGTGGATTCTGACAGAGAATCTGTCAAAAATGTCCATTACATCAGAAACTCGACAAGCTTGAAAACGTATTCAGATAAGTAGAGAAACTATAACAGACCAAAGACTAATAAGCAAACAACTACTACCCTGGTTTTGATGAAAGCCACCTCTGTAGAAATGTTTTTTTGATATAACACAGAATGATGGTGTAACGAGGGAAGAAACTTGTGAAAAGCCCATTAACTCTCTTAATACGGGCTCGGTCAATTTGACCGACCACATGACATTTTTGTACTCGTTTATAGTCTCTATAGATTTAATACTTATAACTCTTAATATAGTGTGTATATCTTCATGAAATCTGGCAGTCATTCAGTTAATATTACAAGTCTTTCATATACAAAAAGTCATATTTCTTAGTGAAGTTTTTTTAATAAAATAACATAATGATTTACCCATGAATATATTGAGTATTTGTTTTGAATAGTCCGTGTGCAAAGTAAAAATACTTTTCTTCATCTCAAAAATCTCAAATTTCCTTTGTGTAATCCCTAAAACCTCCTAACATTTTTTTTCAGTAAAACTTTACAGTTTATCCATTATTTTCTCTACTATATCTCAAAACAGGATTGGTCAATGAACACGACACAAAGGTTGAACAGATAGATGACTCTGTAGGTATACTGTACTGGTAAAAGGTATGTTTTTTTTTTTCAATCACCAGTGATATTCCACAGCATGCATGATTGAAAGAAAATATTTTGCACCAGAAAAGAAAATTCAGAACACGAGCTATTTTGGAAAGCTTCTATTTTGTAACAGTGTTACTGAACAGTTTGATGTAATGATATCTATGATGATGGAGTATCCATAAAATTGAATAGAAGTGGCACGATGAAGCTTTTATTTTTCTAAAAACTTCGTACAATGTGATAAAAAGCTGCACAGTAATGAAGTGAAGATCAACTATGGTTTTAAACTTGAAAATTAATGATAAAAATCACAAAACAAAGACTGCATTTAACTTGTTTATGGGAGTGTACTCAAGTAGCTTCTCGTGCAACCAACAAAACAACACGAGTATCAAAAAATACTTGTTTATGGGAGTGTACTCAAGTAGCTTCTCGTGTAACCAACAAAACAACACGAGTATAAAAAAATACTTGTTTATGGGAGTGTACTCAAGTAGCTTCTCGTGCAACCAACAAAACAACACGAGTATAAAAAAATACTTTTTTCCAACCTATAACTCCTAATACCTCCTACGTGAATATCAAGTTTTTTTTAACTTAAATGTTTTTGTTTTCACTTTCTCTACAATATTACTAACTGTAGCTATTATCGTTAACTTATACTATACAGTCTAAATAAAATGTTTAAAATTAAGACACAGGACAAACGTACATACCTTTTAATATTTGGTGAAACAATATTAAAACACCTTCTATTTATGAGTGTCTTTATATTTTCACATATAATTTATTATCCTGTCCTTTAGCACTGTTATTTATGGCAACACAGATCCCCAGCCAATATTACCGTATGGTGGGTAAATAACACACAATTAAGTAAAATGTAAAACTAAAACCTAAATAACTGTCTATCGAACTAATGTATTTCTAGGTAAGAAATAACGATAAAGGGGTGGGGATAAAGCAGCAACAATGTTAAGAGTGGTTTGACTAGATCTCTATATAAGTCGTTGTGCCAATTTTAAAATTTTTTAAATAACGTTCTTCAAAAAGCAATATTTCCATCGGTTATAAATATCTAACAAAACTAAGTATAAATGACTGAGAAATCACAACTCTTATGTGTAGAAAGTGGGTGTGGCATCTGTAAAGTGTCTTTGTAATTAGACACAAAGCTACACAAT
>NW_013671771.1:28046-29480 GCF_000517525.1 Limulus polyphemus | reverse complement strand
AATTTACTTTACAACTACTTTATTTCACACAATTTACTTTACAACTACTTTATTTCACACAATTTACTTTACAACTACTTTATTTCCCACATAATTTACTTTACAACTGCTTTATTTCACACACAATTTACTTTACAACCTTTGAATGTGCCCCCCATAGAACTTGAAAGAAGACTGTGTAAACAAAGCAGTTAACCTATAATATTTCTATATATGGAAGATTAATGTCAGTCAAGATCTATTCAAACTACAAAGACAGAAATTTAACATTTTGTGAACTTGCAGATAAGAGAATAAAACAAAACTTTAAGAATTTTTCTGTTGAAATAAGGGCAATAAAACTTAGATAATATAAAACTTTGAAATATAAGGTAAATTTTAATGCTCATTTCATTGACAAACGTTGATCATAAAATAGCTTAATTAAATTTTAAACGTAACTAAGTAAAATCTTGTGAGATGCACAGAAAAGGGTGTCCTGTCCATAAGACAGGATTTATAGCTATAAAATTGGACTGAAACTTTATTTTATGAAAAGCTCATTTATAATATGAAGAGAAATATTAGGGAATATGCAAGAAACTACACAACAACTCACCCTCATTATGGGTGGCTTTACGCTGTTCATCTTTCACTGTTCTTGTAACATCTAATTTTGGACTACACTGATGTGTTCTTGGAGCTATCGTTCTTTGGCTTGGCTGTAGCACATCTTGAGGAGACATCATTACATAAAACTGCCCTGTAACAATATTAAAAATAAAGACCTTACAGAAAGGAAAATTATTACCTATTTATACTTCAATCCATTTGAATTTACTGTCAATACTTTTTTCTAGAATTATTTTTAATCCAAAAGAAACAATTGAGACTTTAAATTACTGAATTGTGAAGTATGACTTGCAGCCTTTATTAAACACTTGAATAAAAAAATATCTAAATTTTAATTCAAAAAGTAGCTACTACAAGAATGGACAGATAAGAGGTTCCAGTAAATTCAGTTTCTAGAAACCAGTCATCTGCAAATAGCTAATGACAAGCTTAGACACTCATCCTATGCACAAGAGAATAATGATTGAATGTAGGGCTGGAAATAATAAATTAAATAAAGAATTTATATTTGTTTACACAGTTTATTTCACACATAATTTACTTTACAACTGCTTTATTATACACATAATTTACTTTACAACTGCTTTATTTCACACATAATCTACTTTACAACTGCTTTATTTCACACATAATTTACGTTACAACTACTTTATTTCACACATAATCTACTTTACAACTGCTTTATTTCACACATAATCTACGTTACAACTACTTTATTTCACACATAATTTACTTTACAACTACTTTATTTCACACATAATTTACTTTACAACTACTTTATTTCACACATAATTTACTTTACAACTACTTTATTTCACACAT
>NW_013671771.1:25996-27272 GCF_000517525.1 Limulus polyphemus | reverse complement strand
TAAGAAATGCACAAGTTAGTCTCGGAAGTAGAGGCTATTATTAATAAAATCAATAAATTATCAGGCCATTAATTTCAGTGTTCCTAATAGTGTGGATTTGAGTTCAAAAAGCAATTAGAATGGGTGAAAAACATTGTTTATCTGTACACATTTTGATTCTATTCATGCGGCACCAGTCCTATGTCAGGGGGCATAAGGATTGAATGTAGGGCTTGAACTAATAAATTAAATCGGGAATTTGTACATATATGCATAATTTATTTCACACATAATTTACTTTACAACTACTTTATTTCACACATAAATTACTTTACAACTACTTTATTGCACACATAATTTACTTTACAAATACTTTATTTCACACATAATTTACTTTACAACTACTTTATTTCACACATAATTTACTTTACAACTACTTTATTTCACACATAATTTACTTTACAACTACTTTATTTCACACATAATTTACTTTGCAACTACTTTATTTCACACACAATTTACTTTACAACTGCTCTATTTCACACAATTTACTTTACAACTACTTTATTTCACACATAATTTACTTTACAACTACTTTATTTCACACCTACATTATTCCACAAAAACGTTGTTACAATTACTTTACTTAACTTTATTACTTTTACTAATCTGTCTCTACAGCATCAATGTTTGTTGATACTCTGAGTGCTTCTTGATAAACCACATTAGAAGTTCACGCTTCTTTCTCAGCCAAAATAAAGAGACTTCTTGGTGATCCTACTCTTGAACACCCAACACACAAAAATGATCATGTGAAAAGCACAGTTTTTAAATGTAGCCCTGCCACTTTAAGGATCTGACTGTGCTTTGATTGACATTTTTGTTGGCAGAAATGTGAATATCTGACATTTTTAATGAAAAATCACAAGATAAAAATTGGTCCAAGACTGTGGAGTCATTGGCTAAATAAACATATTTTTGCTGTGAACATGACCCAGGGTTTTTGGGGCCAGGTAATAATTGCCCTAGATATACTCCTCAAACCAATGTATCATCCAACTAAGTTTGGTTGTAATTCGTCCAAAGAATGTGGAGTAGTTTGTGAGCTAACAATCAAGTACATTTATTAGTTTGTGAGCTAACAATCAAGACACATTTATTAGTTTGTGAGCTAACAATCAAGACACATTTATTAGTTTGTGAGCTAACAATCAAGCACATTTATTAGTTTGTGAGCTAACAATCAAGCACATTTATTAGTTTGTGAGCTAACAATCAAGACACATTTATTAGTTTG
>NW_013671771.1:19204-24996 GCF_000517525.1 Limulus polyphemus | reverse complement strand
ACATTTATTAGTTTGTGAGCTAACAATCAAGACACATTTATTAGTTTGTGAGCTAACAATCAAGACACATTTATTAGTTTGTGAGCTAACAATCAAGCACATTTATTAGTTTGTGAGCTAACAATCAAGCACATTTATTAGTTTGTGAGCTAACAATCAAGACACATTTATTAGTTTGCGAGCTAACAATCAGACACATTTATTAGTTTGCGAGCTAACAATCAGACACATTTCTTAGTTTGCGAGCTAACAATCAGACACATTTCTTAGTTTGCGACCTAGCAATTAGACACATTTATTCTTTTGCGACCTAGCAATCAGATATTTATTAGTTTGTAAGCTAACAATCAAGACATATTTATTAGTTTGTGAGCTAACAATAAAATATATTTTTTATTTTTATAGAATATTTTGGTAGAAGTTCTTTTCACTGATCCTTGCCAATTCGAGTACCTCACCCCTGTGGTAAGGCTAATAGCAACTGTTCATTCACACTCATCTCTGTCTTCATGTTTTATTTTATTAATAAACCAATATATTATTATAACCAATTTTCATAGAGTAAACATCACAGTCAAAATGTGTCTCATCCAATACAAGCAGGCTAAATATGTAATAAAAAAACAAGTTGATAAGCCACCTTGAGTAAATAATAAAACACAGAAGTTGGCAGTGTTGAAAACTCAGCTTTTTATTTTTCCTCCACTTTAATATTTAATTTTTACTAATTTTTTAAAAATAAGTTTGAGGATAATTATTTGAGAATTAATGATATGTTTCAATTAGTGAGTAAAAACACACAAAAATATAAATAATGTAACGAAAGTCTGAAACTCCACCTTAATCAGTTGAAATGGAAGTTTGAGAATGTTTGATTTCCTACACCACGTTTGGTTATAACAATGATTTGGAAAACAGAAACAGTTTTCCTTTCTTTGCAAAGACATCAAATTTTTGCAAGCTTATGCATAACCTTTTTAATTAAAAAGTAAGAAAATTATCCATTAAAAACTCTTTGTAATATTCAAAGGTACATGCATGACTCACCGGGGCTAGATGCTGTCAGTGTGGCCGATTCAGGCTGAGTTGTGGTCACGCCCCCATCTGTGATGGCTCCACTGACAGCAGGAAAATAAGCAAACCTTGCATCTGTGGTCTGGGCATCTGATGTTGGACTTATATCACCATTTGGTGAGGAGTAATTGGTAATGATTGTTTGAGCAACTTGCTGGCCAATTAATGCTCCCGCTGTAGTGACGACATGGCCAGAACTGTCCACGTTCACATCGCAATCCGATGCTACTTGTACCACACGGTAAGTCACAGTACCTGTTATGTTGAAATCAATAATTGAAATGTATACAACTAATACAGATTGTACGCTGTATAAATAAAAAACATCAGTAAGATATTCCCTTTCACACTCATTCAATAAAATGTTATATGAAATTTCTCACGTATTTTGAAAATCATGCACAATACAAATACTATTCTGAAACATTAAAACCGTGGGCTAGGGTAAATGTTTATAGTACCTATTTTGGAAAATAGAAAAGATAAGAGGTTCTTATTTTATATTCTAGCTTGTCAGTATCAGTAATGTGAGTATCTAACTTGTAAGAAACTATAGACTTTGTATTTGGACATCACAAACATATAATTTGAACCAATGCTGCACTCAACATACCACATGACACACAAAAATTGATATTTAGGTGTGTTTTTTAAAATTTATTCTTAAATTAAGAAATTAACTAATGTACATTACTAATGTTAAAATTATAATCTACAATTTGATACCAAACTTACTGACATAGATTCATAAAATAGTAATTCAATAAAATTCTGAATACGAGTCAACAAACTCGATGACATGGCCTTTGTCTAGTGTCGATAGGGTTCAGTGGAAACCCCTTACACTTGAAAGTGACAACATAAAAGGGATTTCCCAAAGATGCTTTTCAATTTTTCATTTAAAGTCTGGAATTGTTTTAGCTTTTCTGTATTTAACAGGTGACTGTAAAAACTTTTATATGCATCATTAGTTAAATGTTGCCCATGTACGTTTATACAGAAATAAACAAACAATGTGACTGAAGAATAAAAACATTTCTAAAGCTCACCATGACCATTTTCTGTTCTTAGTTGATACTGGAGTGTAGGAGTAAGAAGATTACTGACATGGTGCGGAGCGTGAAGTTCTGTGCCACTTTCAACGACCTGTATGTCCACTGGGTTAACAGAACCATCTACAAAATCAAGACTTAAAGATTCAGAGTTACAAACAAATGACTGAATATCTATTTTTTATATACGAAGAAAATATTAAACGTAATATATTTCACTCAATAAACAATCATAATGATCATTATGGTAACATTCTCCTTTAAAAATAGCAACTTAGCTGTACAGTACTGTATGCCTTGAACCGAGCTTACCTAGAATATTGTAATCCTGTACAACATTTTTTAAACTGATGTAACGATCACATCATCTCTACGATGATTTAAACCAAGAGCTGAAGCTCTGGTAGCTCGGTCGGTCAATATATTAAAGTCAGCTGGTGATCCTTGGGTCATCTATGTACCGTTCATACAACCAGTTACAACATGTACATACAGTGTTTGTGTATAGGTATTTAAAACTATAAGAAAACATAAAAACCATGGCCTATTGTATTAGTTTGTTTTGGCCAAGTCTCATTGTGTGTATACAAATTCAGCAGAATAAACAATGCTTAATCAAAGTGTAGAGGAATAGACCGACAAATTTATTGTATTTTCTGGCTTGACAGGTGATAAAAAAAGGATATACTGGTTTCTTGAATTTGTCTGGTAAACGACTTAAACTTGTTGAAACGTTGTACATTTGTAATAAAGTTTCTGTCACTACCTACTCAAGCTGTCTTCAAACTATAAATTTCTCTAACATTTTTCACACCAAATTTGAATGAATTGGATAGAAATGGTGTAAATTCACCAAACATTGGACAGTTATTATTACTGAATGTTAAGAAAATATTGTGGTAACTAGTCTATCCTTAGGTTATGTAGGTTAATATTTTTGGAATTTCCATACGCATAAGTTCCATTAATAATGCCTATCAGTGATTGGTTAGTTTGAAACATATCGCATATACAAGCATAAGCCAAATTAACAGATTTAAAATCAAACATTGAAAAATAAAATGCAACAAAAAACTTAAGACTATTACTTTTACACCAAACATTCTATATTTCTGATGTATGCTCACATGGTACTCGTGAAGTATAGGTTAAAATACTTCAAAACACACACACAACATTATTAGCCATTACCACTTCAACAGAAAAGTCATACAGGCAATTCACTGTTGTTACCAACTTCATAACTGATTTTAAAAAATCAGGAAAAAACATGGGAAATTCATTTACTAGCAATGGACTACATTAACACAGCACGATGGACTACATTAACACAGCACGATGGACTACATTAACACAGCATTATACTGGGAATATTCTGTGCATTTTACAATAACTTTTAAACTCTTGTCGTTAAGAACTAGTTCTCAAACACCAACAAAAGGTGAAAAAAAATAAAAATGCACTGAAATAAAAACATGCCAGTAAAATATCTACACACTGGAGGATTTTGGTACTGGCCAAAGCACAGGCTTTGGGTAGTTTTGTTCCATCATTTAACATCTGTCAGCAATTTCTTGCTCGTGTTACATTTTTAGACAGATTAACAGTATTTGTGAACTCGTAACTTATAGTTAAAAAAACACACGCATGTACCACAACTCTCTCCAAAAATTCACGTGTTTATTGTGAACTGTGCTAGTGCATGATGACATCATCATGTGACCGCCACCAATAGAAGGGTGACACACTCTCCATGCAGAGCAACTCTCCTTAAACACTTGTACTTGAAATAACTTCATTCTTAGACAAGGCAAGTAGAAAGTGCACCAGAAGTGGGGAGGATGGATGTGAGTATCTATTGGAAATACATTTTCAGAGCAACTCTCCTTAAACACTTGTACTTGAAATAACTTCATTCTTAGACAAGGTAAGTAGAAAGTGCACCAGAAGTGGGGAGGATGGATGTGAGTATCTATTGGAAATACATTTTCATATTGGGAAAATAGTAACTTCTGAGATGATATCCCACCTCATCACACAGAACTGCTAGAAGCCCACGTTTAATTGGTTGAAAAGCCAATTCAAATTTATACCCAAGTAAGCTCCCCTTCAGAAAGCATCCAAAAGGAAAACTTATGAGGTGCGACACCCAATGGCAGGTGTTCCATAGAGGCACACCCATGGGAGACCTTGTCTTGTCTCGACCAAGGTACATTCTTCACCCAAAATGGAAAAAGGGGGAGATGCAAATAAGCCCAAAGTGTTGCAGGGATGGGCAAAATAACAACATAACCATCCGAGCACTTGCACACAAGTTGTCAATGAGCCAATAAGCATAATGTACGATTAGATTGTACAGGGTGTGCCCACCTTGACTCAACTGGACAGACTCAGGCTGCAGAAAGAGGGCACACTAGCTGTTCAAGGGATGAACTGCACTACTCTGACAGTGTTACCACTGCCCTACTTCTCATCATATTGTACTAAGCCCAATCTGTGAGAAACTCCAAGATCAATCATCCCAGTAGCTAGAAACTGGTAAGTGGCAAGAATCTCCCATGCTACACCTGATTGGGGGAGGGTATTCACACTGGGAAGACCCGGAGAATTATTGAAATCCCCTATGGATGCCTACCGTAAAGGTCTGTTACTGGAAACAGTGCAACAAGATGGGCACCCACTGGGCCTAACTTGATGGGATAATCATTGATGAGACGAGCAACAAACCAGATGTTGGGAAGCAGTAAGAGGAAGGCCTGGAAGCTGAAATTGGAAGGTTAAGAGTAGACTGATCCAATCAAGGAACAGGAGTCAAAAGGTGAGGTTGAGAAAGATGAGAAATTAGGGAAGGTACCAAGGAATGATGCTGGGGTGATTCAGCTTGAGTTTCCAGTGAATCAGGTATACCACCAAAGACTTCTGGGTAAAGAAATGGAGTCCAACAAAATCATGTAGATAAAAAGAAGGATGGATATTAATGAGGACTGCATCTTGAACCAACAGCAGAGGAACCACACAAGGAAAGACTGAGAAGAACTGGGACAGGACAAGGTAGTAAAGAGAAAGGAATAAAAATCTTCAGAAAACCCCTCAGGGGCACAAAGTACCTCAGACATAAGGTGGAGTGAGGAGAGGTAATGCACGAGCATGGCAAGAAAAAGAAGAATGTGCAAAACTGGATACTAGAGAACAAAATAGAAGACAAGGTGGTTCATTTTCCAAGCAGGCAAAAAA
Organism: Limulus polyphemus; assembly: GCF_000517525.1. Taxonomy (NCBI): domain Eukaryota; kingdom Metazoa; phylum Arthropoda; class Merostomata; order Xiphosura; family Limulidae; genus Limulus; species Limulus polyphemus. The sequence continues at coordinate 19,636 of NW_013671771.1, read as the reverse complement.
AGATTCCAAAGACTAGGAATCCAGAAAAGAAAAGGAAGAATGGCTGGAAGCCATGGCAAAAAAAGTCCAGAAGGTACGAAAAATGAGGCAGGTGGTCACATGTGCAAAAATGATTGAGAAAGGAGTCAGCATAAACATCAGGTGAAAGAGGAAAGAAAAAGTAATACGAAGAATTGGTTTTGTGGAGTAAATAACAGGAAGAATCAAGGCAAAAGAGAATGATAGTAAAATACTTGAGAAATCATCTCAAGAAAGATATTGGAAGGGTGAGGATTTTCCTTGACCAATAAGTCAGTATTCAAAGCAAACCAAATAGCGGAGAACAGCTGATCGCATTTGTCATCCTCTTGGTCATTCTCAAACGAAGATGTAAGAACATTGGACAGATGGAGGCCAAGTATGCATAAGGGAACTTGCAACATCCTGCATGAC
>NW_013671771.1:10286-18221 GCF_000517525.1 Limulus polyphemus | reverse complement strand
AGTGATAGGTCTTGTGTTTGTAACTTCATCCCCATCAAAGGATAAAGTCACAGTCACTTGACAATTCATTGTAATATTCATTGATTTTAAAACAAAAGCTAAGTTCCTGTGTACGATTGCTAATCTCAGTAACTTGAACGTAGACTGAAAAATCAACACATCTGTACAAGGCAATGCCAAGGAAATGAAAGAAGTTATTTTGAGTACAAGTGTTTAAAGAGTTACTGCAGATGAAGGTGTTGCTGTCCTCCTATCAGTGGAGAGCTTTTGACCCATGACGATGTCATCATGCACCAGCACAGTTCACGTTGAACTCAGAAATTACAGGTGGGAATGGGTTCAAGTTACAAGTCTCGTATACATATGTGTGGAGGATACAGCGACTCCGTGTGTAGAGGTGAACATATGTGTGGGTGATACAGCAACTCCGTGTGTAGAGGTGAACATATGTGAGTGATACAATGACTATGTGAGAAGGTGAGGTATCACCTTGGAAGTTATGTTCAGATCTCAAAAATAGCAATGTAACTTTTGCTCAACTCACTTTAAAAATTTGTAAACTTCAGATACACGTACATAGATATGTAACTGTATGTTAATATATTACTGACATCCAGATATACGTACCTAGATGTGTAAAGTTACATATCTATGTATGTCAGTAATATATTAACATACAGTTACATATCTATGTATGTGTATCTGGATGTCAGTAATATATTAACATACAGTTACATATCTATGTACGTGTATCTGGATGTCAGTAATATATTAACATACAGTTACAGGATGTCAGTAATATATTAACATACATGTATCTGTACATAGATATGTAACTGTATGTCAGTAATATATTAACATCCAGATGTTACATATCTATGTACGTGTTGTATGTTAATATATTACTGACATCCACCTTGGTAACTTTTTTAGTTGAATTTTTTTGTCAAAGCATACAAGTAATCAGCAATAACATAATGTGAAATTTATGTTTTTATACAAAGTTAATATAAAGATATTAAATGATGATTTAACACAGGCCGGTACATATTAATGATAAGAGCACACTTACCATCAACTTGCACATGTGAGGTATCATCAGATGAATCTGAATCATTTACCTTGTCTCCGTTGCTGAAACATACAATACACTTTAATTAAACACAAAATGATACACGTTTGATCTTAGATGAACATATAATATTTTATTTACTTTAAAGTCTTAAATAATACCTATAGATAAAAATGGAACTGTTTTAAAGCATTTGCTTAAACGAAACATACGTCGGCAAATATTGTTAAGCAGCGAAAAATGTAAGAAACAAAAAAGCAAATACCACTTACTTAGTAGACAGTTTGTATATGTAGGGGGTGGGTATAACAAAAATACTTACTCAGGAAAGGGTTTTAAATTTAAGAAAGCATAGTACTAATCGAAAATGAATCTAACCTACACAAGAACAAACATATTTAAAGAATGGTCATCTTACAAGACAGGTCAATGTCTGTGTCCAGGTTTTTATCTTACCATTTCTAAGTTTTTAATTACTAATTTTTGATAAGTTTAATGCAAGTTTCATTTTCTGTCTTATTGTCAAGACCTTCAAGAAGTTGTTTTAACTATGCATACAACCATGTCACTAGAATATACTTTTTTCTAATGACAATAACCTAAAATATTTTTGACATTTTTTTTTATAGTTACACTACACCTAAGTAAAATAGGTGGTTGTGTTAACATAGCGCCCATTTTAATCATTTGGAGAAAGTGTAAACTAAATCCACTCTTGTGTTGAGCTTAGAAACTAATGTGAGCTCTTAAAAGTGCAAGAAATTGTATTTGTATCACTGCAAAAAAAAAGATTAGGTTTATAGGATATTTGGTCAGCCTGGTTCCATAGAAAGTTTTTCCCTCCCGATTCAGAACATGAACAGTCGAAGTAAGAAGGCAAAAACTCATAGTGTGCTTCAATATTGGGATATGCAAGGTGAAACTAGTAGGATACAAGAACTTTTCTCCTATGAGAAAACATTAATAAACAGATGGATGTTTGAAATAATTCTGAGTTGTGGACCTAGAAATCTGAATTTAAAATTTGTTTTAGTATTTTCTTGTAAAGCTAGAAAGTTGACTGCAAATATATAGATTAGAGAAAATTTAACAGCACCCACTTAGGCTACTCATCTGACCAAATAGTGGGACTTATCCATCACTCATACAGTGCATTCATGACCCCAAAGTGTTGAGTGCATATTTGGAGTAACATGGCAAGAGCCAAGGAGCCTCAGATTAGTGGTCTCAGCATCTAATCAGTACTTCCATTCAACGTGTAAAATTTTAAAAATATTATTGTCTCCTTGTGCAAGACTGGTGAGGCTTCTCTGAATACTAAGTTCGAATTTCCTCGTTTCAATCATAAAAGATACAGTGGAGGGCTACTGGGATGATAGCTTGTTTCAAGAATTGTATACTAAAAGACTTCAACTTGAATTAACTGTTGAAGATTTCATGTTGATAAGTTTGTAAAAATGTATTGAGTCAAAGAAACTACAATACATTACCTCTCCATCATTTAATGAAAGTCTGGAAGAAAAGCTATTTTCATAAATTCTAAGTTCTATTCATTTGTTTTAGTTGTAATCAACAACTAGTGTAAAGTGTAAAAATAAAAAGATACACTGGAAAATACATGTAAACGTAACTCTTAAAACTGTGGAAATTAGCCTTACTTTGATAGAGAAATTTTTCTGAATTTTCCTTAATTGATCTAATAAATGTTTTGATGACCGTTTCACTAGCATTTGCTTCATCATTCTCAACTTACAATGTAACTGACCCTAAAAATTGGACGAATTTACAAGTCACAATTCAATTCACTATACATTTAATGTACAAAACCTATTTAAACCTAACCCTATCTCCATCTTGCACGTTACACAAACTGACAGTTTTGTTCAGAGTTTTACAACATGTTGATATAAATAGAAATGAAATTTTTGTTCTAAAGTTTCAGAAAGAATTCTGAAGCCATCAGAGGATATTTATAACTAGTGAATTAGAAGAATGAATTAAACAGTGATATAACATAGAGTTTGGAAACTATAAAATAATTTCCTTTTAATTCAAGATAGGCACGTTCCTTAAAATAGAAAGAAGACAACAGGAAATATCAAACCTTACTGAGTTACTAAAGCCATCAGAGAAAAATCATGGATAAGCACTACTACGATGACGTTTGTAATGGAAAGGTTGCCATATGAGGACACATTTAGACTGTTGAAACTTTCTTTTAAAAAATTAAAAGTTATAGGGGATCTTATTGAGGATTTAAAGATTGTGAAGGGAACTGACAGTGATGAGAAATGGGTAAGAGACGATCTTACTGAAGTGCACAATATGATTCAGGGTTGTATAAAGATATCTGTTTTCTTTATGCTACATTTTGAAAACAGAACGATAAGATTTGGAAAATACATTTGGGCTTCAGTTATGATGGTTTTACTTTCATAAAGGAAATCTGGCTTATTTAATAAGTTGTCATTTTTACTTTCATAACAGAAGACTGGCTTATGTAATGAGTTGCCAGTTATAGTTTTGTAACAGAAGACTGGCTCATGTAATAAGTTGTCAGTTTTATTTTCATAACAGAAGACTGGCTTATGTAATAAGTCGTCAGTTTGATTTTTGTAACAGAAGACTGGTTCATGTAACAAGCTGTCAGTTATATTTCTGTAACAGAAGACTGGCTCACAGAATAAGTTGTCAGTTTTATTTTCATAACAGAAGACTGGCTTATGTAATAAGTTGCCTTCTACAGTAATGGAAGCTAATACTTTACAAATCCAAAAAGGGTTTAGTTTTCTCAAGTGTAGGTAGGTAGAAACACCCTCGATATACCAAATGGTTCCTTGTTTATTTTATATTAAGTTAAAGTGCTAGACTCCAGTATTTCAATACTGTCACCACTTTAAAAGAAAATAAGCTAACTTAACCTATCCTATAAGTACTATCCCTATCTAATTTCTAAACATACTTCTAAAAGGCAGAATTTTCAGCTCTAAAAAATTTAAACATCTGATTCTGTTACTGCTAGTTCTTTTATGCTCCAGAACAAATAAACCCATTTCAAAGTAATTTGTCTGTTATAAGAGACATATATATACACACATAAACATCTATTAAAAAATCAACAACAAAAAACAACATTTTATGTACTTGTTTGATTATAACTGATAAACTTCTAGGTCGATTGTCACCAAACCTGACACATAAGGGATAAAGAGAGGTCAACATTAAGATCCCATCCCCAAAACCCTATGTCTTACGTCCTACATTAAATATCAGCTAGCATATATTTTATTATTTCTCATTGATCTGCATTATCAACATCATCCATTTTCATCAGTATAATTTAAACTTGATATATTTAAAGCTAAAGCTGTATCAGGTACATATTTGACAAACACATACACAAAAATAGAGCTGCATTGAAAAGAAATTAATAGTATGCTAATACGTTTCTGCTGGTACTACTAGTATTAATGAATATAAAACCAGAATATGACAAGTGCAGTAATTAAAAAGCATTTAAAGTTATCAATTCCTGTGCTGGCTATAAAATTCCTAATACTAATAGTAACATCATAACATTCATCCTTAGTTATTTTAGCTTATTATTTCTGTATATTTTCAACATAAGTAGTAATTTTTACTTTTACTTAAAAACTAAGTTAGGAGACCCATGTTATATAAATTACAGTATATTTGTACGCTTAATTAGTTAAACATTAAATGAATAACACTGATAAAATAGCTATAGATGAATTAATCATTGGTTTTATTCTTTATAAAGTATATGTTACCTCTTTTCTTGTAAAAATAATGAACGTTATTTTAACTAAGTTTAATACTTATAGGCCTAATCTAGAGAATAATTAGTAATACTAATAGTAACAGTGGTGGTTTGTAGGACTAAGATTGTATTTCTACAGTACAGTATAATTATATATACTACTAATAATAATATTAACAGCTGTACTAATTAACTAAGTTAGGTAATTAAATTACGCGGAACTTAAACTTTAAATTGAAACTGAAAACACAACTTAAACTTATAGTTAATTAATAAATTATAACTGAAGTTATATTTTGGATCATGTACTTCTCGATAATTCTAAACAGTATAAATACGATTTGAGCGGAAAATATTCATTTTCAATCACGTTATTTGATGTAAGCTAAATACACAACTTTTTATTTACTGACACTACGACTACAGTACAACTACAAGTAAGACACCATTACTAAAAGTAAAACTAAAAGATACTACCCAGTTTTGTATTTGCAATGAATGGACTACTAGTACCAGCCTACGTAACCTATTCTCAAAACACTTTCTATTAACTGAGGGCAAATCTTCATCGGCCATACAAAATATTCAATATAAGTCAGTATAAACGTAACATCTTATTTTTTTTTTACCTGCTATCTAAGGCTTGATCTAACATATCCATGTGGTTGACCCAAATGTTTTGAATTTGCCAGGGGATGCAACAAAGTTGATCACGGGGCCAAACAACAGGTCATGTGAGTTGGGTTAACAATGAGCATGTGACAATATGGCGGATACTTTGGTCAAGGAGAGAATAATATTTCATTCGCCTCAAACAGTTTCGCTTTTCAGTTTGTCGTTGATTTTCAAAATATACCACCGGTATGTTTAAATATTTGATATGGGCTTGCAAATATCTGGTATTTTGAAAAGTCAAAATAAATATAAAGACATGTATATGTTAATAATTAATTTATAATATTAGTTAATATTGTATACATTTAAAGTTTTATAATTTATGTTACAACTTACACTACAGCGCTCTGCGCCTCTAACCAAATGCGTATTCCTACGTAATGACGATACACCCATGTTTCCAGTGCATTTAATAATTTATAGTCGTACATAAAGTATATTTTCTATATATTACTTTATTTGAATCTAATTTTAAGGAACAACTTACCTGTTGCAGTGATGGTGAAAAGTTAATTTTTGGTATTGTATTATATTTTGATACAGGTATGTAGTGTTTAAATTTAAATTAGTTTTGGCGTACAACTGCAGCCAACAACACGTGAGTAAAGTCATTTTTGCATGTTATTAACTGATATATATGTATCTGCTAACACTGCGTACAATAGATAATTAGTACAAATTGACTGAACCATAAGATGAAATGGGAAATTAAAAACAAAAGTTACTTTAATTCAAATAGGCATGCTCCCAATAATATGAAAACAAAACGGAAGATCAATTCTAATTGGCTGATAAAATCTGTGATAAATGCCATAAATATAAGAATTAAATATATGTATATATATATATATATATATATATATATATATTGACAGAGAGATTAGAAACTTAGTTTACAGAATTATACTTACACTGTTATAGCAAAATTAAGGATTTGGTTAAAATAACTAAAGATTAGGAAGTCCAAAAGGGATTATGAGAAAGAGCTAGCTGATATATTTAAACTTAACAGCTATGATTTTTTAAGTATGTTAAAGTTAAGCAAATTTAACATTACCAGATGTTCCAGTTTTTATTTTCTATCCCAGTCAGAAATAATAAAATTATTAAATTGTGCCCCAGTTTGTCTGTACCTCAGTATAAGTTTTATATGTACAGTTTCTCATTCTATACATCACTTTTGAATTTTACTTGGAGAATTACCTAAAAAAAATGAATTACTGGATGCAGTGTTTCTTCCCATTGTTACATTTTCTTAACCTGTCATTAGGCAGCTGCAGGAAATTGGAGTTGAAGACCTGCCCAGCCACAAAAAAGAAAACAATGAAGCAACTTTTTTTGTTATTTTTTGAGAAGGTAAAAAAAAAACTCGGGTGCACTTTGATTTTATTATTATTACTTAAGTGTATAAGCTTTTAGCAAATTTTTGTTTTTCAGTGGTTTTAAAATATGATGTTATAAACATAAGATTATTTAGGAAAGGGAAAAGTGTGTTATTGTAATTTAAAATTTTAGAATGGGGGTTGGGCCCTTAAAGGATACCAGTGGCAAGATTATAACGTGGAAGGTAATTAGATGACTGAGTTTTAAATGTTCTGTACCACATTATCAAACCTGATATTCTACAGGAAATATTGATGTCGACCTGAATCGTGTAGATATTAATCCTTTGGCTTTAAGTAGAAGATTGAGTTATTAAAAATAGATAATGCAATAGGGTCAAACAAGGTTTTCTCCAGGGATTTAAAGGTGGTAAGTGATTAGATATATCAAGCTTCTCTTGCATATGTTTAATAGGTTAGTATAGAGTGGGCATGTACCTGAGGATTGCTTATGGTAATTTAATTTTTAAAGCAAGTGATAAGAGTTATCCTGGAAATTATAGGCCATTTAGTCTTACTTTTGTAATGGAAAACTCTCAAAAATATGATAACAGAAGCTTTACAAAATAATATAGCAAAATATGATATTAATGAAAACCAGTGTGTATCACCAACTTGAAATACTTTCTTGTTAGTCTGACCCTTTTTTCAGGATGTTTTTTTGTTAGTCTGACACTTTTTTCAGGATGTTTTTTTGTTATTTGGACTGTAGCTGCGTAATTAGTGGAATTTGATAATTAAATCGGTTGACTGTTGGCCTCATTAATTGATTACATCGAACTCATCAAGTATTCTCCTAAGATGGCTAAAAAACAATTATTTTCTTGAATTCAGTAAAAGAAAAACTTGTAATGCAACATATTGGATTTTGATACTCATAGTGGACCCAGCACAGATAGCACATTGGGTAGCTTTTTGGATACTCATAGTGGACCCAGCACAGATAGCACATTGGGTAGCTTTTTGGATACTCATAGTGGACCCAGCACAGATAGCACATTGGGTAGCTTTTTTGGATACTCATA
>NW_013671771.1:0-9286 GCF_000517525.1 Limulus polyphemus | reverse complement strand
ACATTGGGTAGCTTTTTGGATACTCATAGTGGACACAGCACAGATAGCACATTGGGTAGCTTTTTGGATACTCATAGTGGACCCAGCACAGATAGCACATTGGGTAGCTTTTTGGATACTCATAGTGGACCCAGCACAGATAGCACATTGGGTAGCTTTTTGGATACTCATAGTGGACCCAGCACAGATAGCCCATTGGGTAGCTTTTTGGATACTCATAGTGGACCCAGCACAGATAGCCCATTGGGTAGCTTTTTGGATACTCATAGTGGACCCAGCACAGATAGCCCATTGGGTAGCTTTGTGCTTTACAACAAACAAATATAATGGCATTATTGCAATTACTTGGTCAGTAGGATTAATTGAAAATATTGATAATTGGAAACCCTAATTTTGATTAGTTGATTATTTTCTTGAGTGATGTCACTAGTTGATTATGCTGACAAAGTGGAATTAATCAAAAATTATGATTAATCAATTTAATGATAATTTTCGTTGATTTTTTACATGACATTAATGGATGTAATTGATGCTCATAAGTTATCATTTAAGTCAGTTAATTGTCCACCTGTAATGTAGACAAAAGAAAGGGTGTGAACTTGGAGTTTTCATATATTTGAAAAGGTTTTGATATGTAGCCACACAAAAGACTAAGAGAATCATAACATTTGGGGTTGAATTTAGGCCACATTTAGAGTATTGTGTTCGGTCTTAGTCTCTCTACTTTAGGAAAGACATTTAATTGTTGGAAAGGGTTCAGAAGAGGGCTACTAAGATGATACCCGAGATGGAAAAGGGGTCATAAAAGGATATTTAAGATCTCTAAAATTTGAAGGGATCTTGAACTTTATAAGATTGTTAAGGGAATTTATAGTGATGCATCATTTTTTTCATATTTAATGGTGAGAATGGTAAGACTAGGGGACACAAACATAAATTCTGGCTGGGTAGATGTCATCTTTCACTAAGACAGCTGTATTTCTTTCAGTTTACAGGAAGGCTTTACAAGTATATGAATGGTAAGGAAACACTTTATATAATGTTATAAAATGGCCTCTGATTTTATTTTGCTATATTCTGAGGATAATAGGATGACAGGAAAAATTAATTTAAAATATAGCTTACAACACTCTCCCTTCCTGGATTGTGAAGTCTGTTGAACAATTCTAATCAAAAAGAAAACACTACACTAAACTGTCTATCACTAATTTGTTTTGGTAGTTTTCTTTTTTGAGTGTTCTACCACACAGATGGGTTGGCCTCTTGTCCCTTGTCATTGCTTTTTGTTTTGTCACTTGGGGAGCTCTCCCTGGGCAGATGATAGAGTAAATTCACTGATGACTCTATCTTTGCCAATATTTGCTCTTCATCTCCAATGTTGAGAAGCATTTAGATCTCAATCAAGCACCTAAAGTAGAGTCGATTCTTGGCAGTGGGTATGCATCCTGTGCGACTTCATTCACCTTCAGGTAGTCCATGCGGAACTTGTAGATCCATTCTTCTTCATTACAAGTACAACAGGTGATGCCCAAAGGCTAGTACTTGGTTCTATCACTTATTGTTCCTCTATGAATGCCTCAGCCTGATTTGACCAACTTGTAGGTATTTTTAACTGTATTGAGGTATTAAGGATGTTTAGGTGATACAGAATAAGTTAATAATAAATTGGTAAGTTAGCAAGTGAACTTTATACTAATTGCAAGGTACTGTATTTGAGTTACCACAAATTAGTTCACATGTTCAATACAGATCAAAACTCACTCTTCAGCATGAATGAAGAAAAGGACCTTGGCATGAAGATGCAAATCACTCAAACTTGCTAGCCAGTAGTAAAGCTAATAGTTTTAGGATGTTTTTATAGACCAATCCAGCACTGAGTACAGGAAGAAAGACAGTAATGGTTTCTAACTTCAATGATACTGCTAAAGAAAATGGATTTCCTTCTAGATTACAGAATAGTCTGATGGTTCTGATACGTATTAACTGCAGTGGCCCACCTTTTGCAAGGGAAAAGGGAAAACTGTTAATGGGCTTCAGAAGAGGTTTAGTCTAACCAAGAAGTGTAGGAAGGAGAACCTCGTTTGTTGTGTGTATGCTCTTGGGACACTGCATGGCATATATTATATTAACAAGAGATTAATCATTTTTCTTTAGGGCTGCATGCATTTGGAGACTCTTATGACACCATGTGGGATATAGAGATCCAATTACTCTTCATATTTCTAAATTTAATTCTGATTATTATTCTAAAGATTATCAATCTCCTAAACATTGTTCTGAATGTATTCCTAAGCGTAATTGCTTGCAAAGGCTAAAAAAGATCCATAAAAAGACTTGATACATATTTGACAGATGGTATCTGTGAAGTATGCCATAATTTCCTTATGGCTTCTAAGTCGAGTTGAACCTATGTTTATATCCGAGTAAAGTTGTTGCTTGAAAATGTTTTTTTATAGTCATATTATGTAAGCATTTAAGCAACTAAAAACTTTGACAAAACAATAATTCTACTCTTAAGAGCAATCTCATGCTGGGATAAATTGTCCTGTGTTCTTAGAAAATAAATATTTAAAGATACTTTTAAAATGTTACAATTTCTGTATTTTGTATAATTAATAAATGAAATATTCAATTAAATATAATGTTTAACAATTTAAATTTTAACTTTAATACAGCATTTAAGGTATTGTAGATAAACTAAAAGATTTTATGTATTAACAATATTCTTGCCAAGTTTCTGGGATATGAAAGTGATTTTATGATCTCTGTCCAAAAAGTCTTGTAATGTTGAACAAATTTGGTTGTACCTAATAAGCTATGAGTATTAAACATTGTATTGTAACGTAATTGGAATAAATGTATTCAGAAATGGATTAAAGTTTTAATATCAAATTCAAAGAGACTCTTTCAGTGAATTTTTTTAACATTTGACTAACAATGTTTATATCTAAAACCTGGTCATGTGCTTTGTTTCTATGAAAAGAGCTTTTCTTAAAAGAGTGAGTTCTGGTAGACACATGCATCTGATAGTGTCAAGGAACCTGGATAATCCTGTAAAAAAAATAATCTCCATTTTTCTGAAAGACTGATTATATGTGTGTGTGTGTGTGTGTCTGTTGGCCAAACTGTACAAATGTGTTGTTGAGTATAAAATGTATAGATAATAAGAATTCACCTATTGTGAAACAAGAAGTTACATTATTGTTAAAACATCTGTCATTATTCACACAAAGTATTAACTCTTCAAAAAGAGTTCCAAATTTCTGATGAAAGATTATTTCATTGACAGGAAGATTAGTGTAAAGATTACTGAAATTACACGTTTTTGTTCTGTTATCTCAAAGTCTTTTATGTTCTCTTTACATTCAGTTGAATTCTTGATGATAATGAACAGATTAAAACCAGTTTCTTCACAGTATTTATCTAATTTCAGTTGAATTCTTGATGATGAAGAACAAATTAAAACCAGTTTTTCACAATATGTAATATTACAGTATTTATCTAATTTCAGTTGAATTCTTGATGATGATGAACAGATTAAAACCAGTTTCTTCACTATATGTAATATTACACTATTTATCTAATTTCAGTTGAATTCTTGATGATGAAGAACAGATTAAAACCAGTTTCTTCACAATATTTAATATTATAGTATTTATCTAATTTCAGTTGAATTCTTGATGATGAAGAACAGATTAAAACCAGTTTCTTCACAATATGTAATATTATAGTATTTATCTGATTTCAGTTGAATTCTTGATGATGAAGAACAGATTAAAACCAGTTTCTTCACAATATTTAATATTACAGTATTTATCTAATTTCAGTTGAATTCTTGATGATGATGAACAGATTAAAACCAGTTTCTTCACAATATGTAATATTACAGTATAAACTGGTTTTAATCTGTTCTTATCATCAAGAATTCAACTGAAATTAGATAAAATATTAAATATTGTGAAGATACTGTAAACTGGTTTTAATCTGTTCTTATCATCAAGAATTCAACTGAAATTAGATAAATTCACAATATTTAATATTTATCTAATTGCTCTTTAATGTATTTCAGACCTTTCTCAACTAGAATTGGTATATCCATTATCCATTTTAGTAGCTTTTTAACACTGGTAATAAACATGTATTTATATGTTGTTTCACAAAGTTTGGGAATTCAAAATGACTTGGGTATTACATCGTAAAACTTCTGAGAAGTTACACCAAATTGTATTAATGCTGTAATGTGTTTTTCTGTAATAATTTAAACAGTCTTTATTTTATTCTCACAAACTCAGTTACTCAGAAAACTAAAACTTACCTTGTTATAAATATCTCTTTCGAATCTCCTGTTATTCTGCCGGCCTATCTTGTTGCTCTAAGAAATTAGTTCAGCCTGAAAATATCATGGAGTGGAAAGGAAAGAGAAAATGTTGGTGCTGTGAACACACGATATCATATTATAGAGTGGTTGGTTTTTCTCTTGATGTGTGTATTTCATTATTGGCATTTTCCACAACCTAGTCACTGAAGGTTTTTTGTTAGATACTAAGTACAGATGTCAATGTTGGTGGAATTGGAGCAGTGTTATAGCAGCTGCAGGATACTGTAGAATGTGTAATTGTGTATGCTAGTTGCATTTTCATGGCTCCAGAATGCAGATACTGTATGACAAAGAATGAAATGCTTTGAATTGTAGTCCTCATAAAACATTACTGAAAGTACTTGTATGGTAGAAAGTTCACCATTCAGGTGGACCATGCATCATTGAAATGATCCATGGACTACAAAATTCCAGAAGGCATAACTGCATGCTGGATAATAGTGTTGCAGAACTGTGGTCTGGGCCCACAACAAGGAAATACTGATGGATTTTCTTCCTGCATAGTGAGACCTTGTCCATTTGTTGAATGTTCAGACCATGAACACTGTATGAGAGTAGAAACCATTCCAGTAGGAGATTCCACTAGTGGATGGATGCCACAAGTAGTTCGAGAAGATCTGGAAATAGCAACAGAGGGATCAATAACTAGCATTGGTGCTCCTTGCCAGGCAGCAAAAACCTGATCAGATTGGATTGATACATATGAACTATAGTACTTGTGTGAGAAGCTATGAGGGCAGGAAGATATTCGGTATCATTTTTACCAACTATTGAGCCATGATTCCTAGCCTGTGTTTCAGCTTCTCACCCCAGAGCTTTGAAGCATGAAGTTCTCTAGACTTTGTAAAGCAATTGCGTTAATGTTTGATAGTGATTCAGAATTGTTGGTTCTTTTTTAAAAAGAAGAGCTCAGAATTTTGATGGTTCATTTCTTGAAGCAGAATGAGGTGACTTGGATGTACTTGTACCATTGAATACGTCATGAAATGAGCCAAGGCCTATTCATTTATAGTGTATGTCAATCAGCTGCATCTGTATGTTGCTGATTATTCTCTTGTGCACTGGCTGACAAATGGTCAGAGAAAGATGAGAATGGTGTCTTGGACCACCCCAACCTAGTAGAGGAGGAGGAAACAGGTGGTAGTATTAATATGGCTATTCACGATGGAGCAGATAAGGAGATACTGAATTTAGAGGCAAGAGACTGCTCCAACAGTTAACCAAGTTGCCACCATCAGCTCCTCAATTGATGCAGCTGAATTCCACAAGAAGAGGTATCCGTAGAATGTTGGATGATAACTGCTTGATTAACACAGTTTAGGATGTCTAGTGTCATTGGGTGTAATGCCTAGAACATCAGTATACTGCCCAATTTGAATATGATAGCTATAGGTGCAAATACTCGGAAGAAAGGGTCATGTGGTTGAGGAATCAATGACTGAAAAGAAATAGCAACTCATGATGATGAGGAACCCTCAATCTTACACCTATCAGATGACGAGGAACCCTCAATCTTACACCTATCAGATGACGAGGAACCCTCAATCTTACACCTATCAGGTGACGAGGAACCCTCAATCTTACACCTATCAGATGATGAGGAACCTTCAATGTTACACCTATCAGATGACGAGGAACCCTCAATTTTACACCTATCAGATGACGAGGAACCCTCAATCTTACACATCTTACAATCTAATCACAAACTAGTTCACTTTTCCCTTAACTAATAACTATATACTATATAGTTCCTAATCACAAACTAGTTCACTTTTCCCTTAACTAATAACTATTTACTATATGGTTCCTAATCACAAACTAGTTCACTTTTCCCTTAACTATTAACTATTTACTATATAGTTCCTAATCACAAACTAGTTCACTTTTCCCTTAACTAATAACTATTTACTATATAGTTCCTAATCACAAACTAGTTCACTTTTCCCTTGACTAATAACTATTTACTATATGGTTCCTAATCACAAACGAATATATATTTCCCTTAATTAATATTCTATACTATTTCCCTGTTATTCTTAGTTGTGCTCGCTCCTTTATAATATCTTCAACTTTGTAAAAGAGATCAGATGCTTGTCTAATTAAACTATAATTTATTAGTCTATATTTTGTTTTTAGAAAACGGGTTTGAATATGTAGATATTCGCAACTAAGAAAACATCAAACATTAATGCTACCTTGCAAGGCATATTACTCAAACAAACACCACACACATGGACACGTACTTATAGCAATGAAAGTATATAATTATTTGCGTTTTAGCATGGTCTGGTAGCTAGGGCGCTTGCCTGGCAATCTAGGGCCGCGGGTTCGAATCCACGTTACCGAACATGCTCGTCATTTCAGTAATGTGACGGAGAATAGAACCTTCAATATCATCCGTGGAAAGGAAGAGACTCGAACAATAAAATGCTATAAAGAACAACAACAAAAAAAAACTTCGAACCAATCCAGTTCAATGACATCTTTGAAAAAGTGAAGGAAATAGTTGCGAAAGAGAACCCTCCGAACCCAAAAGCCATAGTGATAAAAGTGGGTATATATCCTTGTACCGTTAACAATAGAATAAATAAGGACCTGGAGTTTACGAAGGATAAGGTCCCAGGATTCTAGCTACACTTCAGTATCAAAAGCTGTTTCCATGGGAATTATGGTCGAAGAAACAAAATCACAGCCCTCGTATTTAACGACAGGCTTATCACGTTTGCAACAAAATCACAGCCCTCGTATTTAACAATAGGCTTGTTACGTTTGCTGAAGCAGCGCCTTGTCAGCTTCAAGGTGCATAGTTCAAGTACAGAGGAGAATGTATGGAGATTTTGCCATGATGAGTAGTCAAACTTAACAGTTTTTCTTCTAAAAAGTTTGATACGATGGATTTTGGACAATATCTAGCTAGTTCCACGGGCAGCAAGAGGCCTAGAGTATCGTTCTCGTAAAGATGAAAAGCTCCTAAAATATTATCCATCCTCACAATTTATATCGCTGTAATTTATCTACCTATTCACCGCAATGACACAGAGAAGATATAAGTCAATCTAGATAATATTTCAAGAAAGAAATGTTTAATGCATTTTTTTTCTCCTATAAAACGTCATCTAATCCTCAAGTGCATTAAGTCCTAAGAACATTTTTTTTTTAATATAAAGTTTACTTATGAATCTTTCTCATATCCACTCGTATACAGAAGAGTGAAACTAGAAGGGATAAAAATGAATCAATGCTTTAGGTTTGGGTTATAACACATGATGATGTGATATATGATATTACTCTGAAATTAAATTATCATTCTTGACAGTAAGCCTGTGTAACTTCAATAGATTATCGCTTTACATCTACTATGATTACCTAAACCATGTATGTTCGCATTTGAAAACATTAATAAAAAATCCATTAAAACCTGTGTATTGTTTTCGGAACACTATAGCTGATACAACGTATCTTTATATCTTCTTTAAAAAGCTTGAATTACTTTAAAATGATTTTAGATTAGTTTTCTATAATACAAAACAACAATGTTAATTACAACGACCAGAGAATCCATGAAAGATACTTTATCCGAATCATTGTTTAACTATACATTGATTTTATCTCATTTATAAGATCTTCAATTACACTATTTGAAAAATGTACTGTTTAAAATAACCAACTCTCAACTACGTTAGTTAGTTTCGAAATACAAGTCATTATATCGTAAATATAACGCTACTTTAATCTGTGAATTTGACGATTCATTTTTCGCGTCCCGTAGCTCAAAATCGCGAAAAGCATTTGAGCTGAGAGTGCATTATAAAAATAATGGTCTTTGTATTTACTTGTTTGTTGTTAACTACAAAGCTACACAATGAGCTATCCGTGTTGTGCCCACTACGGGTATCGAAATCCAGATTTTAGCGTTATATGCCCTCAGACTTATAGCTGAGCTACTGGGGAGTCAAATTCAACTGTTCGATTAGAGTAGCCCAAAAATTTGTAATTTGGTGTTCTTGACTGTTCCAGTCTAAAATATAATAACTATGAACTTCCTACGTGCAGATTTTCATTTAATGACCACTGTTTATAAGAAGACGTAAAGCCTTTCCATTGACTCAACAGGAAGTTTAGAGACTTTTAACACTTAAAAAATCTGGGTGGGCACAGCACAGATAGCCCATTGTGTAGCTTTGCCCTTAACTACAAACAAACAACAAAACTCACACCTGCGGGGCTCTTGTTAAATAAATTAACTTATTAAATCTGACAGTCTGCTCTGAACACACACTACACGCCGTCTCAAGTGACCGGAGAAACAACCAAGCTCTTTATGGAAAGGAATTTCTCCGACAAAATTTCACAAGAAGTTATTTTAAAATGTGTTTCATATTTTTCAGTTTACCACTAATAATTTCCCACGGTAAGTCTGAAGGCTTGCAATGCTAAAAGTCGGGTTTCGATACCTGTAGTGGGTAGAGCATTGTGTTGCTTTTTGCTTAACAAAAACAAATCAATGTTTCATTTCGAATTTGTAGATGTTGGAATAATTTTGAAAGGTAAGGTAAGTAATAAAAAAGGTCTGAATAGTTAGTTAGTTTCATCTTATATTTAAGAATACAGTTAAGTAATAAAATATGTTTCAATAGTTAGTTAGTTTCATGTTATATTTAAGAATACAGGTAATTTTTCCAATAGCATTTTATCAAAAGATTCCTTCCTCCTGAGACGAATCAGCGAAAATATATCCCCAACAAACTTTTTCATAGTTAATTAATTAAATATATCCCCAACAAACTTGTTCATAGTTAATTAATTAAATATATCCTCAACAAACTTGTTCATAGTTAATTAATTAAATATATCCCCAACAAACTTGTTCATAGTTAATTAATTAAATATATCCCCAACAAACTTGTT
>NW_013671770.1:58835-62563 GCF_000517525.1 Limulus polyphemus | reverse complement strand
GTTTGTTTTAGCGCAAAGCCACATAAAGCTATGTACAGTGTCCACCGTGAGGAACTGAGCCCCAGATTTCTGTGTTGTAAGTTCGTAAACTTACCGCTGATCCACAAGTGGACAACACTGTTTTAAAGAGGTCAGAAAAAGACGTAGGTTCAATAAATATTAATATAAAATGATAAAAAAAAAAAAACAAAAACATAACCCGAGCGCTTTCGATAAGTGGTCGTACCTGCATCAATTTTATTTTTCTAGTTTCCGGTTAGCTTCCGTGATACAGTCATATTTGTTAAGAACAACAATAGCCCCACCCTTGTCTTCTGCTGGCTTTATTATGATATTGTTGTTCGATTTAAGATTGTTTAAAGCACTTATTTCATTTTTGGTTAATATTATTAGGACATTGTTTGGAAGATTTTAAGGTCTGTATTATGTCATTTTCTTCTGCTTTAAAATAACTCTCAAAATGAGGTTCTCTGTTTGGTGGAGATGTCCATAAATACTTTTCTTTGAAGTTCGGTCTATGTTGATTTTCAGTAGGGTGGAGCTTAGAAAGCGCTCGGGTTATAGGTTTTTTGTTTTTATCATATTGATCAGCTTATCGAGCAGCTGATGTTAGTTTTCATTTTAGTATCTTCGCTCAGAGCTACGCGTCTTCGTATAGCTGTTCCTAATTTTAAACTGATAGACTGGAGGAAAAGGCAGCTAGTCAACAGCACCGGTCATCAACTCTTGGGCTGCTCTTGTTTGAAGGAATAGCGCGGAGCGAGTTTTTTTTTTTTGCGCCAAAAGAATTCGTTGTCTGAGCATGCTCACAACTTCGTTAGGTCCAGCCCTCTATGGAGGAACTATGCAATAACGTAGGGCCCACACACACACGAGACCCACCAAGGTAATCGTTAATTAGCCATGGACCATGGGCAATAATTACTTATCCCGCCACATGTTGTAAGCATAATTAAGATTAGGGAATCAGGTGTTGTCTTTACGGCATCTAATTATGGTATTGTTCTGACAACGATTTATAAAGAGCTCCTTGTTATTAAGCCTGTTCTATGACTGTGAGGATCTAATATTTATGGTAATAAAAACAATTAAGAATTTCTATATGTGATAATTTTGAATACACTCAAGAACACAAAAAATAATTCCATTTTCATTTTCTTCCATTAACTAGACCCCATAAAAATATTATTATTACCTGTACGTTCACTGTTACTACAGCAGTGCGTAAAATATATATCTGTATTGACGAACTCTTATTTCATTTTACGGAAATTGGCGGAAATGTCCGAGATTTAACAAGGCAGTGCCCGAATGACTGTGTGACGTCACAACCAATGGACCAATCATTGCATTCCTTTATATTATCCATCAGTCTTTGTTATTTGTTTGAGAGCAAAGCCACATTAGGCTATCTGCTCTACCCACTGGGGGAATCGAACTCCGGATTTTGAGCGTTGTAAGTCCGTAAATTTACCTCTTTTTCCATGGGGGGGGGGCTTTTCCTTTCGAATGAGAGTGTTGTCATAGAACTGTCCACAGAATGTAGGTCACTAAAGTTCAAAAGTCATTTGTTCTCCAAGAAATTTAGGATCTTCTTTTGTAAGGTCTAATCTTTTTGTATATGGTCCTGATCAACATTCGTGTCTTGTTACCTAGGTTCTTACAGCCGTGATCAGCACTTGTGTCTTGTTAGGTAGGATCCTCCAGCTCCTGATCACATTATTATCTTGTAGTTTAGAATCATCCAGCTCCTGATCAACACTCGTAGTTTGTTGTCTAGGGTCTTCCAGCTAGTGATCAGCACTTGTGTCTTGTTAGGTAGGATCCTCCAGATACTGATCACATTCTTATCTTGTTGTTTAGAA
Organism: Limulus polyphemus; assembly: GCF_000517525.1. NCBI lineage: Eukaryota > Metazoa > Arthropoda > Merostomata > Xiphosura > Limulidae > Limulus > Limulus polyphemus. Next base: position 60,698 of record NW_013671770.1, on the reverse strand, counting down.
TCATCCAGCTCCTGATCACATTCTTATCTTGTTGTTTAGAATCATCCAGCTCCTGATCACATTCGTATCTTATAGTTTAGGATCCTCTAGCTCCTGATCAGTACTTGTGCCTTGTTGTCTAGGGTCCTCCTGTGGTTTTTGCAGGTGGATCATCAGAAGTTTCTTGCTGGATATATTTCAGAATCGATCCTAAAGGATAAACACCAAGTTATGAATAAAGTAAGCATCCGGTAAATACGGTATAAATCCCCTACTTTTGCAAACTTATTCAATTGAAATAATACTGATCGTTAATTTATTTTACATCTTTCTTCTTTCTTTGTTTTTATTCTCCTTAAACAATGACATATTAGCAGAGCCAATATATATATCTCCACGTGCTATTTGGCAGGTCTTTCCTCGCGATCCATCACAGATTTTTGTTTCACATTGGATTTGTTGCTATTGTTTCATGACGGGTTAGGTTTATCTCAGCCACAAAAATCTTTTTAGCTACATGGCGAATACACGGTAATTTGCCTTAGCCAACTGGTAATACTTACAGCCGAAGAAAATTAAAAAAAAAAAAATTCAAGCAAAGTTACAAAACGTTTCAGCCAAACCAAAATGAAACGAAAACTCGATCTTACCCGTTCTGCAGAAGCCGACAAAAACCTGACGCGTGCAAATCACGTGCATTTGGCAACGATCACTTTCATAGTAAATTCGTAACTTTTACTTGATGAAAAAAAGACGCTGTACACACTTTTTATGTTTTTAAGGTATCTAACCCTTATTTTTAGCATATAAGCCTTCAAGCTAACTGCCGAGTCAATCTGGGGGCGCGGGGGGATGTAGAGTAAACTATTATGAAAGAATGTTACACGAATGACGTGGAAGTTTCATTATTTGAAGTATTATGAAAATTAAACCATCGTATATTATATTTTCTCAATTTTGTTTTCAAATAAATGTTATAAAGACAGTGAATATAATTTTTATTAAATGATTTTATTTCACGCTTCATGAAACTACGATTTGAATTTTTTATTTAATAGGTTTATATTGTTTTTGTGAGATATATTTATGTAAGTTATAATTGAGTACGTTACCTAGAAGTAACATTGTTCAATTGAGGAACGAACAAAAATAATTCCATGGTTTATTTAAACTGTTGCCCGGAAATAAGAGTATTGAACTGTAGAAATGAAGTATTTATATGTGTATTAAGCAAGAAAGACAGATTTGTGAACTGTATGTTAATCATGTGCAACTGAGGGTTAAGATTGTATAAATTCTCTAACTTGGAAAGTCACAAAACTTAGCTAAATGTATCTACTGCTTGGCTAGAAAAAAGGCTTAGTTCAAAGTTGAATAATGTACAGAACGATGAATCTCGTGAAAATATAATTTTATTTTCAATTGGTTTGTTTGTTTGTTTCTAATTAAGCACAAAGCTACACATAGGCTATCTGTGCTCTGCCCACCACGGGTATCGAAACCCGGATTCTAGCATTGTAAGTCCGCAGACATACCGCTGTATTACTGGGGGGCTTTTCAATTGGTAACACATACACATCGTGTCCAGCCTGTTTATTTCTTAGCTTAAACTCAGTTAAGTTAAATTCAGCAGTTAAAGTCGCGATTTATCCTGTCGATCCTCCGGTTATTACGGACGGACCTACCTAATATTCTTTGCGAAAATATTTTCAACCTGAGAATACTACAGACCACATATAGAGTAGCTTGTGTAGCTCAGAACAACAAAGAAACAGTTGATCCAGTCAACATTATACTGAACGTTATGCTCGATCCCTTCCTATTCAGGCCCGGCATGGCCAGGTGGTTAGGGCGCTCGACTCGCATCTTCGGGTCGCGGGTTCG
>NW_013671770.1:56802-58101 GCF_000517525.1 Limulus polyphemus | reverse complement strand
ACTGAAAATTTATCGGGCTGTTTCTCCCGCAGGAATCCACTCCCGAATTTAAACGTAATAAGCCTTCAATTTGACCTCTAAGCCACGGCAGACGTTTCAGTGTCGTAATAGCCTAGGATGTACAAGAGAACAGAATTTACTGAAAATTTATCGGGCTGTTTCTACCGCAGGAATCAAATCCCGAATTTAAACGTAATAAGCCTTCAATTTGACCTCTAAGCCACGGCAGACGTTTCAGTGTCGTAATAGCCTAGGATGTACAAGAGAACAGAATTTACTGAAAATTTATCGGGCTGTTTCTACCGCAGGAATCAAATCCCGAATTTAAACGTAATAGCCTAGGATGTACAAGAGAACAGAATTTACTGAAAATAAATACTTTAATATATTCTTGAAGCACATGAAATTAATAAGACACTAAGATCGAACGGTAAAAGGTTCCGTAAATGAAGTTTTGTTTGTTTTTAATTATGCACAAAGCAACACAAGGGATATTTGTGCTCTGCCCACCACGGGTATCGAAACCCGGTTTTTAGCGTTGTAAGTCCGCAGACATACCCCTGTGCCACTGGGGGGGGGCTTAAATAAAGTTCGAGAACTAAAGACTAAGATACTTCCAATTAGAATATTCTTTTGTGTGTGTGGGTGGGGGGGGGGGTGTTCGAGACAAAAAGGACCACCTACACTAAATGTCCCTAATTTTGAATTGATAGACTAGAGCAAAAAAGCAGCTAATCAGCAGCGCCTGCCGCCGACTCTTTAGCCTACTCTTGTCTCGAATTCCGATTAGGTTTCAGAATGTTCAACAGGGTGGAGGGGTGAGGGAGGGTGCAAGCCACATGGCATCCAATTCAACTCCTTGCCGGTAGGTGATTTTTCATGAAGCATCACAAACGCCTAAAGCAGAAACATGGCTTTAGAGTGATCGAACCAATCACGAGCTTTCTTGGTCGTTAACACCGATAAATGGCAAAGAAAGAGAAAGTTATTTTGAAACGAATTCAGGTTTTCTAACTCGCCCTTGGAGACACGTGTATTAAATCAACGAATCAGGAAATAGGTAACTTTTTGTTTTCTTTCGCCCCTTACACGTTTGAGTAATCAATCTCTGCGCCATTTTTGTACTGTTTATAATCTCTAAAAATCTAATCCAAGTTGTTTACATGAATATATCACGATGAAGAGACCCCCCCCCCCTCCCTTCCCCACTCGAACATGCAGTCTAGTAGACTGGAATAAAAGATATACAAAACTTTTGGGGGACTAACAAGCTTCCCTGCTAATTCTGACAAAATATTC
>NW_013671770.1:50099-55823 GCF_000517525.1 Limulus polyphemus | reverse complement strand
AAAAAAAAAAAAAAAAAAAAAGATTCAGTGTGCGACTTAAAAGAATGAAATTAAGGTTGGTAGCCAAACTGGTAGCTACACTTATAGCGTTGATAAGTATTTTACAGCAAATAATTATTCCCTGGTTATCCAGGTCGCGGCGTGATAGTGGGTGAAAAAAATACGCGCCCTGGATAACTAATGAATGAACATTGTCTGTAAAATTCTTATCAACGCTATAAGTGTAGCTACCACTTTGGCTACCAACCTTAATTTCATTTTTTCAAGTTGCACGCTCAATCTTTTTTTTTTTTTTGTCTGCACCTTCTTTTTTTTTTTTACACCTAAGTGTTTGAGATTAGATATCACGACTTTTTGTCAATACACACCAACAAACCACACTAAAAACGAAAGTGACACTTGATAGTAACCAATATTAGCTTTAGGATCGCAACCCTATTATTCGGAACAGATTTTTACTTTACAGAACCAACCAGATGCTTTAAAATATATGGTGGTAGTTTTCCTTTCTAAAACAGTGTTAATAGCTTCCTTTATAGTAACGCCATGGAATTTAGATTAACAGTTTCTTGTTATCACCCCCATGCAATCGGTACAGCCGTATAAAGAATCATTATTTACGCTAATTGCTTAAGCTAATATCACGTGACGCTAAACGATCTTTAATTAAGATAATTTCATAAAATTTAGTAACCTTGTACTGAAAAGTTGGCATTGAATAATCAATAATAACCGTCCATCTGTATGATTTTTGTGAAAACGTGAGCTAGAAACTGCTAATCTAGTTTGATTGGCCTAACCAATATTCATGTATCTGCACGTCTTTTCACCTTGTAGTTTCTGCTCTAAATCAGCCGTCTTTAATCCGAATGACAAAAAAGTAAAAATGTTATACTTTTACTCTTAGTTGAAGCTGTAATAAAAATATTAGATCGATAGTTCACGTGACTTTTTACGTAAGCGTGCATCATAGTTTGAGTTAAATTTGAGCGGTTTTTGTTGAATAACTTTACACACGTGGCTTATATTTACACCAAATAGACTCATAATTGTTGGTTGTAAAGATCTATCAGTGTACCAAAACTGAAAAAAATCCATAAAAGTTAAATTTGTTTTATATCAAATAATTGTTCGGTATATTTGGTGCGAAGAAAACAAAAAAAGGAAAAAACTCAATCAAAATTGGAGAGGTTATATCTTAGGTATTTCTTAATAGAGTGTCTTAAAATTTGGTAAGTGAAGTGAAAGTCCACATCCATTGAAAATATATGATAGTTTGGATTACCATAGTCCGTGCAAGTCTAATAAATGGGTGTATATTACTGGTGTTTGATACCAGCAAGTGTAATAAATGGGTGTATATTACTGGTGTTGGATACCAGCAAGTGTAATAAATGGGTGTATATTACTGGTGTTGGATACCAGCAAGTCTAATAAATGGGTGTATATTACTGGTGTTTGATACCAGCAAGTGTAATAAATGGGTGTATATTACTGGTGTTTGATACCAGCAAGTCTAATAAATGGGTGTATATTACTGGTGTTGGATACAAGTAAGTCTAATAAATGGGTGTATATTACTGGTGTTTGGTACCAGCAAGTCTAATAAATGGATGTATATCACAGGGGTTTGATACCAGCAAGTCTAATAAGTGGGTGTATATTGCATTATCTTTGAACCAAGGAGATTATTCGGGGATAACTCACCGGCAGGGGTTGCGGGAGGGAAGGAGTGTTTGGAGGAGCAACACCCCCAAGTAGTGTTAGCAAATTGTGTTTCATAATGAACTAATTTATACTCATCCTTCAGGCGGAATTTTCATTTGCATCAGGCCGCCTGGTGGTAATGAAAACAATATATTAGTTTATTAAGATTAAATCGCTTAGAGAATCTATCGATGGATGAGTTCAATTAACCATGAACACTAAATGATCGTGTCTAGGTTTTAGGCTTAGCTATAAAGGTTGGTATGTATTTTATCTACCTTTTCTAAGCCTAATTTTATTTATGACAAAACCTGATATATCTCCTCAGTGGTTAGAGCACTCGACTCGCAATCTGAAAATCGCGAGTTCGAATCCTGTAACCGACCATGTTCGTCCTTCCAGCTGTAGGGTCGTTATAATGTGATGGTCAGTCCCAAATTTCATTGGCAAAGAGTAGCCTAAGCGTTGGCGGTGGGTGGTGTTGATTAGCTGCCTTCCCTCTAGTCGATCACTTCTAAATTATGGACGGTTAACGCAATAGCCCTCGTGTAGCTTTGCGCAAAATCCAACAAATAATTAATCAAACAAACAACCATGCTGCTGCTCTTCACAACGAGGGTTAACTATGGTGTCGTTGAATAACCTTCCGTTAGCATTATTATGATTAAGCACAATGCCCACCACGAGTATCGAGACCCCCTGTGCCACTGGAGGGCTAGTGTTATCAAATATCCTGTTTGATAAATTCTTACTCATTTCATAACAACAGAGAGTCATAGTTTACAGTTCGTATAACAATGGCTCTATTATTCACGATGTTAATAATGACCATTTTTCACAAGATTCTATTGTACGTATTAATTACAATTTTTCCTTTTTCGTAACCTTCATTTGTTTTTTAGAAAACAAAAATTTTCTGCATGAGTTATACCAATGATACTTTTATTTCTTTCAAGGTTCAATTTTTTAATCATAATTTTATTTTCACGATATTCCGTTGTTTATAGTAATCACGTTTTCTCAAGGTCTTATTAACTATACTAATAATAATTTTATTTTGATGTATTGATTATAATAATCATTATTATATTACTTACAAGGTTTTACTATTTATAATAAGTAGGATTCTTTCATAAAGTTGTATGGTCTACAACAATCGTGATGTTTTTCACGGTGTTTTATTATTTATATTAATTACAATTTCTGTTTTTTTTTTCACAGTTATTCAACACTTCTCGTGTAACATCATATTTCCTGTTTATCTACTGTAAGGTGTCATCTAGAAAGACCAGTTATTAATGTAGTAATCGTGGTTGTTTTAAAAATCAAGTTTGTTATCGTAAAGGTCATTTCAAATATTTTATTTCACATGTTTTTTCATAGGACAAACCTTAGCCTTATTATTGAATCTCAACAACTGTTCCACCTTGGACAGGATGTTAGGCCTAACGAAAAATAAAAATAAATATCACGAAATGTGATTAATTATTTTCTTCTTCTAAGTAGAAGAATATAATGGAAAATTTGAATTAATACACACAGATTTGAACTGAAAAATTAACAATCAAAATGGTCTCATTCTACAATCATTTACAAACCTGAACAGTCTCTTCATCCACCTTTGGCAGGATGTTAGGCCTAACAAAAGATAAAAATAAATATCACGAAATGTGATTAATTATTTTCTTCTTCTATATAGAAAAGGTGTTTCTGTCGTACTCGAAAGAGGATAAGAAGATAAGAGGATTATCAGCATAATTTTGCAAAATAAAATTATTTTTAGCACAATGACTTATATCTTTGGAGAATGTTTTAAAGCTGTCACGTTAAAGTAGCAGCGACACAAATACTGTATGTTTTTCTACCACATTGTTATATAAGTTTAAAACAAAGTCGATGTAGTGATGAAAATCGCTTTCTATCATTTAAATGATGTGTTTAGTGCTCTAAATAAGACTTCCAACCAATCATTGAGTGCCACACCGGCGTAATGCTTATAAAAGCATAGGCAGTTATACTAGTCCCAGCAGTAGTGTGATGAAGGTAATCATGGTTCCAAGGGCAGAAATACCACATGGCTAGCTTATATAAATCAAAATTTTGGCTGGTGAAAGTTACTCCTTGCAATAGGTTGTGGAAAGCTATATTTTTCAGAGAAGCTAAGTAGAAACTTTGAAGAAGTTACGTGAAGCTGTTGATAATAGAAGCAGTAATATTAAAAAGCCCAAACCTTTCAAAGGTGATGTGAGTAAGTTAGGTTAAGCTCTTCACGTAATACATGACAGTCCAGTAGAAATCATGCCAATACTAAACCTAGATACACATTGTGATGATGTGGCCTCAATGGGCGAAATGTTTAGGAGAGATAACCGAAAGACTGAAATTGGTAACATACATAAAACAAAGCTGAAGAAGGGGAGTTCTCTATAAATTTATCAAATTCAGATTGTTTGGAAAAAATTAACAACAGTTGGTTTGATGGCAGAGTAGAGACCGACATCACGGCCATTGTAAAATAGCAATTCTCAAAGTGTGATCCATGGGTTGGTCCAAACTGCAAGTCTCATTAAAAGCAGCGCTATTCTTCCCATTAATTCTGGCCAACGAAAGCGGGTGGAGTAGAACCAATAGATGGTCCGCAGAGTCTTTTGCTCTGCTGAAGTGGTCTGCAGAGGAAGAAGTTTGACAACTACTGTCGTAGAACATCTAAAGATAAGCACGCTCGGGGACTAATACAAGTATGGGGTGAATCCAGCTAATGATGATGGATGTTTACACAAAATGGATGGAACCCTCACAGCTGACAGGTACTAGCAGATTCTTATCCATGTCATTTTCTCAGGATGAAGATCTGTTGGACAGTCATTTATCACGCAGCGAAAAAGTTATTCCAAACATGCAGCAAACGTAATGAAACGATACCTGGAAGATTAAAAAAAAAGAAGATGGAACACTCATAATCATGGCTTCATCTGCACAAAATCCCAAAACGAATATCAGAAGGTCAAAAGCAACCGAACACCTTGGCTAAATCGTTAGATTTCACAATCATACATTGATAAACTTACTGAAGTATAAAAGCAAATTGTACTTCTCTGTTTAAAACAAATATAGAATATAGTGCACACTACACCTATTATTTGTTTTCATTTTCTATTTTCTGTTCTCATTTATTGTACTAACGATACATTGACCACTTAGTTGCAATATTTGAAACTCCTGTATGTGTATTATCCATAATTATTCCCAATACTGTTACAAATCGAAACTAATCTGGCTCAGGACACACCTCCAATGAAAGAATAGACCATTCCAAGCTTTTACTTGTTGTTAAACAAATGTTTAAACAATTATATTTATTCTATTATGTATCAGCTGGCTAGTTTTGTCTAACAATACGAAGAACTAAATTGTGGCGGAATGATACAAGTTCTTCAAATACCTATAGAATGATAGGTTTCTTTCTTGTGAGTGTAAAACATTTAAATACACCATTTCGATTTTCGATACCTCACTACTATAAGGCTTGGTTTGGTGTGTTATTTCATTTGTTCTCTTATAACTACAGCTGATTTCGAGGATGCTGAAGAACAAACGTAACACTGCATCTGGTATTAATGGCATCACATATTGCTAAGTCCGTCATACCCCTCTGTAATTCATCAGACTTCTTGCATTGTTCTACATCTTTCCTCATGATTTTTTCCTGATTCCTGGAAGTTATCTACTATCCTGCTTTCTCTGAAACCTGGTAAACATGCCTCTGATGTTAATTCTTATCGTCCTATCAGCCTCGCTAGTGTTTTCAGTAAAACTTTTGAACGCATTCTTGTTGCCCGTCTTCGTCAATACATAGCTTATCACAACCTGCTGCCTCATACACAGGCGGGATTTCGCCCACGCCTTTCTACTTTGGATCAACTTCTCAAATTGTCTGATTCACTTTCTAATCATTTCAACACTCGAAGATCCTCCTGCATGCTCCTGTTGATTTCCGGCGTGCTTTTGACTCAATTT
>NW_013671770.1:45761-49108 GCF_000517525.1 Limulus polyphemus | reverse complement strand
CTCACCCTACTGAAATAATAGACCATTCCAAGCTTTTTCTTGTTGTTAAACAAATGTTTAAACAACTCTATTCAATTGTTACGAATCTAATTAAATGTGGAATAGGCGGTGTTTGGAATGTCCCCATGAGGTATGGGAAATATGCATAACTTTATTATCCTTGCACGCAACTACTCTGAATGTCGTACTGTTAATAATCTTCTTTTTAAATACATTGAGCTAAGCAGCTTTTAGTTGAAGAAATTTATTGTTGTTTTTAGGTAACAGTAGTCTGTCTACATGCACTTCAAACTTGAAAAGCTTTGATGGAAATGTGTTACCTTATTTGATTTTTGACTGTAAGATTATCACCTTTCTTGTTGTTGTGAGACAGTTTGTGGCATGCAAGTAACACGCTATATACACTTTAGATCAATGTTTTTGTAAATCTTTATAACAAACAATAGTCGAGATTTTCAACAGTGGATAAGCAACAATTAGGGTCTTGGGAATGAAATATATTGTCTTTATTGTCATAGTTACACTACTGAAATACACATTTTCTCTGTTCGGCTCATTGATATAAAATCGGTATATAGAATTAAATGTAGAAAAAATTACAATCATTGTGTTATAACGCGGCGTCTGTGTGTCTGTCCGTAACGAAAATTTTCTCTCTTTCTGTGATACCCATGTGACTTTCAGGGATTCTTGGATTTTCCCCAGAGGGGGATCCCAAGACTTCACACTTTATTCTATTATTTCTAATAGTTTGAGAGCTATTTCAATTCCGCCACTCCCCCTACTTCTTCCCCTGATTCTCGAATTCTAATCAATCCGAAGGTTCATGGTTCGCGTTCTGATGCCACAAAATACGATCCCCACTTTACTCAAGTCCTGAGGTTATTAAATTTTCTCTGAGTGTATTTTCAAAATCTTTAATTGCGATAAGGAAAGTTTAAAAGATTTAAAATGTAAGAAAAACAAACAAGAACAACAACAAAACTTATAATTTTCCCACAACTTTCAAAGTCAACGAAACAAACATCACATGTGGTGAGGGGTACCTTTGTTTGTTTTAGTAAACATGGGAGTGTTTTAAAAGTTCTTACTGTGATTTTGTTAAATAGGAGTTAATAATACTTAATTTATAGGCTTTAAAACTGTTTAAAAGAAACCCTCAAGACTTCATAAATCCAAGATCTGGGACTGGAGAATTGTTTGGTGATTTTTTTACATATTTTATTCGTACAAAAAAAAGAGACTATAATGTTATTTAACCCTATTATGTTCTAATATACAATTGTTTTCTGTATAACCTTTATATTAACCCAATATCTATTACGTTTTATTACACAGTATTTTCTGTATAACCTTTATATTAACCCAATATCTATTACGTTTTATTACACAGTATTTTCTGTATAACCTTTATATTAACCCAATATCTATTACGTTTTATTACACACTATTTTCTGTATAACCTTTCCATTAACGAAATGACTATTACTTTCTATTGTACGGTTTATTTTTTCTGTATAACCTTTATATTAACCCAATATCTATTACGTGTTATTACACAGTATTTTCTGTATAACCTTTATATTAACGAAATGACTATTACTTTCTATTACACAGTTTTTTTTCTATATAACCTTTATATTAACAAAATGACTATTACTTTCTATTGTACGGTTTATTTTTTCTGTATAACCTTTATATTAACCCAATATCTATTACGTTTTATTACACAGTATTTTCTATATAACCTTTATATTAACGAAATGACTATTACTTTCTATTACACAGTTTTTTTTTCTATATAACCTTTATATTAACAATGACTATTACTTTCTATTGTACGGTTTATTTTTTCTGTATAACCTTTATATTAACAAAATGACTGTTACGTTATATTACACAATTTGGCGTTCACTCGAAGAACGTCCAAAGCAGCGAACAAATAGCTGTGAATACTAACATCAGCTGAGTTAGGTCATTAACACGAGATGCTTCTCGAAAGATTAAACACTTTATCAGGTTATCGACCCAGAAAGATTTCCTACAGCAGATACATCTCCAGAATGCATTTCTTAGTTGGTATAGGGTATTACATTTCTTGTTTTACACGAGGGCAACATTTAAACCGTTGTTCCGACACGACAAAAGAGGGCAACATTAAAGGACTTTGTCCTTGTTACTTTGATAAATTGATCAAGGCTGGTAAACATAAGATTTGACAAGATTTGCTCACTGCTGACGAGAGTAGCTCGTTACACCCGTGAAGAAATTGGTCGGTAGTTTCTTACAGATAGCATCAAGCCTTTTACACGGCCGTGCCCCTGGTAACCAAAGTCACAAATCATATACACGATCAGAGAACGAATAGAACTTAGAGAAACTTGTAGAAACCCACAAATAAAAAGAACACTACAAGTAGATTCACTAAGAAGCACTTTTCGGAATGAGGCAAATTGAGATAATTTTGTTTGTTATAGACAGTTCAGTTTTAACGTCATTTATAGCGTGATGCAAGTTTATTTATTCAGAAGTCATTCACACCGAATATTGAAATACGTATAAGGCTGTTCTGTTGCTCAGCGCAACAAGCATAACTTAGTTCATATTCAGGTCGGAGTACGTATATCATTTTCGTTACCATAGTAACCAATAAGTAAAATATTTAGAGAATAATAGCCGAATATACGGGTTGATCAAAAACCACCAATAACATTAAAATACGGGTTGATCATAAACCACCAGTAACATTAAAATACGGGTTGATCAAAAACCACCAATGACATTAAAATACGGGTTGATCAAAAACCACCAATAACATTAAAATACGGGTTGATCAAAAACCACCAATCACATTAAAATACGGATTGATCAAAAACCACCAATAACATTAAAATACGGGTTGATCAAAAACCACCAATGACATTAAAATACGGGTTGATCAAAAACCACCAATGACGTCACAATATGTTTATTTTTATTTCATCAAAGAAAACTTGTAATTGAAAACAATATATTAGTGTTCACGAGTACAGTGCGTGTTGTCTTTGTAGCTTATATTAAATTAATTAATATATATATATATATCGGACTTTGATATCCACCATAAATTTTAATAAGTAATATTTTCATATTTCTAGAAGAAAAATACGAGCACATTTCTAATAAACAGTTAAACTGATGGGTGTTTTTCTAATAATTAGTTAAACTGATGGTTGTTTTTCTAATAAATAGTTAAATTGATGGTTGTTTTTCTAATAAACGGTTAAACTGATGGTTGTTTTTCTAATAATTAGTTAAACTGATGGTTGTTTTTCTAATAAATAGTTAAACTGGTGGTTGTTTTTCTA
>NW_013671770.1:41709-45124 GCF_000517525.1 Limulus polyphemus | reverse complement strand
TGGTTGTTTTTCTAATAAACGGTTAAACTGATGGTTGTTTGTTGTAATAAATAGTTAAACTGATGGTTGTTTTTTCTAACAAACAGTTAATTTGATGGTTGTCTTTTAATAAACAGTTAAATTGATGGTTGTTTTTTTTAATAAACAGTTAAACTGATGGTTGTTTTTCTAACAAACAGTTAAATTGATGGTTGTTTTTCTAACAAACAGTTAAACTGATGGTTGTTTTTTCTAACAAACAGTTAATTTGATGGTTGTTTTTAATAAACAGTTAAATTGATGGTTGTTTTTTAATAAACAGTTAAACTGATGGTTGTTTTTCTAACAAACAGTTAAACTGATGGTTGTTTTTCTAACAAACAGTTAAACTGATGGTTGTTTTTTCTAATAAACAGTGAAACTGATGGTTGTTTAACATATTAATGCTTTTTTTATTCTCATCACTGGAATACAGACATTGTTCTACTCCTTCTTTAGGCCCTCACATGGCCTGGTGGTCAGGGGGCGCTCGACTTGCTATGTGGGTTTCGAGTTCGAATCCCATCACCGAATATGCTCACCCTTTCAGCCGAAGAGACGTTATAATGGAAGTGTAATCCCACTATACGATTAGTGTAGCCCAAGGTTTGGCGGTGGATGGTGTTGACTAGTTGCCTTCACTCTAGCCTATCACTTCTAAATTAGGAACCGCCGAGTAGCTTTGTTTTACATTTAGAAATATCGAAATATTTCCAAACTTGTTCTCGTTTTGTTAGGTTAATAACATTTAAAAATAATCCGTACTAGAGGCTGTATTATCTAGCGATTAAGAATAGGCCATGTGGATTAAAATATTATTTGTTACACAATTAAAGAAAAAAATTACAGAGTCTGAAAAAAAAAGGAAAAGAAAACATGTTAGCTTAGTTTAGTTGTTTTTTTTTTTGGTGCAGATAGCCCTGTTTCTTTGCGCCAGAAAACTCCAATGAACCAAACAATTGTTGCTGTTTTTTGTATGTGTAACCTCACCAGTGTCGATGAACTCCAAGTAAATTCCACCTCTAATACGTGGCTGGGTGAGTGTGTGGATACGATATCCTGAGGGGGGTTTACCAAAGGAATTTTGAAAGTTCGCATGGTTAATGGTTAACTAACTTGTTAGCAACGTGTCGTAGAACTCCACAGCCCTGTTCTTGACTAAATACAGGCATGTAAAGAAACGAAGTTCATGAACAGAATTTCACTCTTTAAAAAATGTCCATCTTCCCATTTATATAAATGGGGCGTCCGCAGACATTTTTCCAGGGAGGGGCAAAGTTTTCCGGGGGGGGGGGGAAGGAAGGCAAAGTAGTGTAAAATTGTGTATGAATACAAAAAGTCAGTTACACACGCTAAATGAATAAAGAAATAATTACGTTTCTAATTTTCCAGGGGGGGAGCAAGTGTCCCTCTTGCCCCCCCCCCTGCGAACGCCCATGTATATATGTATTGTTTGTTTGTTCGTAATTACGCGATGGCCTATAACTCTTTAAATAGGCAAACCAGTGAGGTTTCTAGGCCTATCAAAAGTTATTACAATTGTAATAACATGACCTACAATTCTGTAGGCTTGTGAGACAATAATAATAATATGAAAAACAACTGGATTAATTTCCAATTTTGTTTAACAAGCAACTTTGTTTTTGCTATTATCAATATCTTAGCAGCCTTAGCCATTGAGATAGGAGGTCTTGAGTGTTGTTTCAAGAACGAGTCTGCTTTTTAAGATGGTTTTGGTCCGTATGTTCTTTTAGAATTTCTGTGAAATTCCTAGACGAACCCTATTATGAACTACTAACTTAAATATTTCGTTTTCTTATATTGTTTGTTTGTTTTTGAATTTCGCGCAAAGCTACACGAGGGCTATCTGCGCTAGCAGTCCCTAATTTAGCAGTGAAAGACTAGAGGGAGGAGACAGCTAGTCATCACCACCCACCGCCAACTCTTGTGCTACTCTTTTGCCAATGAATAGTGGGATTGACTGTGACATTATAACGCCCCCACGGCTAAAAGAGCGAGCATATTTGGTGGGACGGGGATTCGAACACTGCGACCCGCAGATTGCGAGTGGAGCGTCCTAACCAACTGACCATGCCAGGCCTTGCACCGTTCTACGAGTAACTTATACTGTTTTGTCGATATATATAGCTAATGGTGAAAACGTTTCAATTAATCCGCTACCCAATTTCGAAGAAAAAAGATCGTAACAAGAGAATTTAAACAGTATATTTTGTGATTTCAATAGTTGTCAATACGGTAATCACAGGAATTTGAGTTTAGGCGTTAAAATATAGCTATTACGCGGAAGATGACCGATTGATTGTTTGTAGCTTTGTGCTTAACTGCAAACAAACAAACAAAATCTTTCTTTCGCATTTTTTCAAAATGGCGGCATTACTGATGATATGAATATAATGGCTTGACCTTTGACCTTTCATCTTATCATAGAAACATTTTGGAAGGTTGAATATCATCACAGGTTTACTTGCCATTGATCAAATCGGGTACGATTTTCATGGTTTAATATCATTTAGAACCACTGATACAAAAACACGTGGCCCGGTATTAGCCCCATCAAACATGCTCGCCCTTCAAGCCGTGGGGACGTTATAATGTTACAGTCAATCCCACTATTCGTTGGTAAAAGAGTAGCTCAAGAGTTGGCGCGGTGGGTGGTCTTTCACTGTTAAATTAGGGACGGCTAGCGCAGATAGCTCTCGTTTAGCTTTGCGCGAAAACCAAACAAAAACACGTAATTAAATTCTCATACGTCATAATTCCGACTGCTCTGATGAGAGAGTGTTCGATTCTCATAGTACGTCATCGTTATACACAAGTGACGAAGAACAACAAACCAAAAATATATAAATAAAATACGTTTCACCCAAAGTAAACTTATGTAGTCGTTCTGTTCAAGATTTCATTGACTTTGTTGTTTTTTTTAAGTCCCGAGGTCGCTTACGACCGTTGGGGCAGCTTTGATGCAGACTCTGGGTCAGATATACCTGGTGCCACCCAGTTTTCACCCATGACAAATCGTCATAGATAATATTTCGTACAGTTTGTTCTAGTTCTTTTTCAACTTCTAATAAAGTTTTCATGATATAACAAGAGACACACGAAGAGGCATTAATCATTTTGGATTCCTGAAGGCATATGATATAAACTTTGGAAGGCTTTGGTTTGTTAGTTTAATGGATGACGCAAAGCTATCTCCGCCTTCACCGTGCAGCAGTCGAGGGATGATAAATCGTATTTGTACTTGAAGCTTTGAGAATTTTATATAAAGCTTAAATATTTCTAAACATTCTGATAACTAGAGTACATAGTGAATAAACATCCTGGTGGATGTTTATTCACTATATACTCTATTTGATAACTAGAGTATATAGTGAAT
>NW_013671770.1:38720-40899 GCF_000517525.1 Limulus polyphemus | reverse complement strand
ACATCCTGGTAACCACAGTATATAGTGAATAAACATCCTGATAACTAGAGTATATAGTGAATAAACATCCTGATAACTAGAGTATATAGTGAATAAACATCCTGATAATTAGAGTATATAGTGAATAAACATCCTGATAACTAGAGTATATAGTGAATAAACATCCTGGTAACCACAGTATATAGTGAATAAACATCCTGGTAACTAAAGTATATAGTGAATAAACATCCTGATAACTAGAGTATATAGTGAATAAACATCCTGATAACTAGAGTATATAGTGAATAAAAATCCTGATAACTAGAGTATATAGTGAATAAAAATCCTGGTAACTAGAGTATATAGTGAATAAACATCCTGATAACTAGAGTATATAGTGAATAAAAATCCTGGTAACTAGAGTACATAGTGAATAAACATTCTGATAACTAGAGTACAACATGGATAGATAAACAATACGCTAATTTTATAAGTTTAACTTTTCACTTTTCTCGCAAATATATAATTACATATATATATATACATACACACACTTATGTTTCTATACTGGAGACTGTTTCAGGCTGTTGACCTGAAAGGTAACGACTCTTACAAATTTTGGACAGTAACGTAATTCATGGTGCAGATAACGAGGCACGAATAACAACCTCGTATAATTATCGTTAATGGATTATCCGAACAGAGGATACTACAAGGTTATCTAAAAATATATCACGCCGGAGGCATGATAGAGTAGAACCTGATTTTGAAATAAATCAACCCAGCTGGTTATAGACCATATCTTTAGTCAAAATAAATGTTCCTGTTTGGACAGTTGAAATCGTTAAAATGTTTCTGTTTGGACAGTTGAAATCGTTAAAATGTTCCTGTTTGGACAGTTGAAATCGTTTAAATGTTCCTGTTTGGACAGTTGAAATCGTTTAAATGTTCCTGTTTGGACAGTTGAAATCGTTTAAATGTTCCTGTTTGGACAGTTGAAATCGTTAAAAACCATGGAGTGTACATGAGAATAAATAAAGGAAAGAATATCTCTACATATACTTTCGGAAGTATTTTATATTTTGGAAAGTGACCTACTCTTATTATTATTTTAATGTTGACAGATAGAGGAGGACTGAAACGTTTTGTACAGGTGTGAAAACATAACTTCTTATGTCCATGGTGATAATAGGTAAAACTGGTGTTGATGACGTAAGCTTCTTCCGGTAAGCTTGTTATTCTGTGGAGGTGATGACGTAAGCTTCTTCCGGTAAGCTTGTTATTCTGTGGAGGTGATGACGTAAGTTTCTTCCGGTAAGCTTGTTATTCTGTAGAGGTGATGACGTAAGCTTCTTCCGGTAAGCTTGTTATTCTGTGAAGGTGATGACGTAAGTTTCTTCCGGTAACTTTGTTATTCTGTGGAGGTGATGACGTAAGCTTCTTCCGGTAAGCTTGTGATAAACAAATTATTTTCATTACCTTGTTACTTACAACACAAGAAAAAACATTACCACAAATGTCAGCCAGCAGTGACCACAAGTATAATAATCAGAGGTGTGATACAGTTATTTTTAACCTAAACGGACAGGTCAGAAACCTCTCAGGGGTCAGAAGAGGTCCCATTATAAATCATTGTTTTCTTATTATCGTTTAGTGAACCACTTGTGTGTATATTTGGAGGATTCTTGCCAAGTTATAGGAAATTGTTTATTTTTTCGACCGTGCGATAATATGACTGACGTCACTGAAAGCCATTTTAAAGAAATTTCATTAATGGAATTTCATTAATATATATATTATGTCATTTCTAAAGGTATAGACAATAATAAATCGAACTAAAAAAATCATCATAATAGCTGCTTAAGAACAATAACTATAGGAATACCGACAACCCTTCATTGCGTGTATAGTATATCAGAGAGATTGAAATCAGACCGCAGCAAAAGTTGTTACAGGAAACGAGGTTCACGATGCAAGGTTAGAAACCTGAGTTAGCAGGCCGTTGACCTTTTAAAGGGCTTAAAAGGTTAACGAAGTATTGAAAAACAACCTTCGTCGATAAAGTAGCATAGAAATGATGATAGAGTTCCTCCCAAATAATCTAAATAATGGAACAGTATAACATGGTCCTACACAGTATAACATGGTCCTACACAGTATAACATGGTCCTACACAGTATAACATGGTCCTACACAGTAT
>NW_013671770.1:36092-37919 GCF_000517525.1 Limulus polyphemus | reverse complement strand
AACATGGTCCTACAGATGTTATACTGTGTAGGACCAGTGTTATACTATACTGTGTAGGACCAATACTGTGTAGGACCGTGTTATACTGTGTAGGACCATGTTATACTGTGTAGGACCGTGTTATACTATCCTTCAACTGAATACTGTGTAGGACCCAGTTGAAGGACAGTATAACATGGTCCTACACAGTGTAACATGGTCCTACACAGTATTCAATTGAATAACAGTATAACATGGTCCTGCATTAGTATCATCAGATGATAGGAAATGTGTGTCAGCGGCTGCGTACTATAGGATCAATTACGCATAGATTCCGTGCCGGCAGACCAATAATAATAATAATAATAACTGATACTGACAATGAAGACAGTACATTTGAGTAGCACATTCAACAGAGGTGTTAACTGTGTTGTAATATTGTTAAGATGTTTATCTCGTCCATTATTGTTGTCGAATGATCTGGACGGTTTTTGTTTGGTTTAAAATGTTTCCCTTGTTATTCACTATCTAATCATTTCGTAGGACATTACATCGAATAATGTCAGTGATACGGTTACAGAGCCGGCACGCAACTTCTCATTCCAAAACATTAAGAATTATTATTCTCTCTCTATATATGTCCATTTCTGAATGATTTACTCGTTCGCCGAATTTTAAATCACTCAGTACATTTCAAGTTTAGTTCTGCTGCGTTTAACCCCCCTCCTTCCCGTATACGTAGAAAGAGAAACGTTTCAAGTTTGTTAAAACTTTAAGAGACAGTCGGAGTGCACACTTTTTGCTGTTGTATATACTAATAGAACGCCCCCCAGTGGCACAGCGGTATGTCTGCGGACTTACAACGCTAGAAACCGGGTTTCGATACCCGTGGTGGGCAGAGCACAGATAGCCCTTGTGTAGCTTTGTGCATAATTAAAAACAAAACAAAACAAACAAACTAATAGAACATTTGCTAAGAAGAACATTAATCTCAATATATTTGACCTGAGGTAAGAAAACTAAACGTTAGGCCTCCTTCTCTCCCCGATGGGCTAGCGTAAGTTTCTCGACTTACCATGCTAAAATTTGGGGTTCAGAGGTCGTAAATTGTCCAATACGTACCTTTGCGCTTAACAGCAACTAAAAAACTGAAAATTAGCCCATTAAAAAGCACGTATATATATATATATCCGTGAAAAAGAAAAGAATAAAGCATAACCGCACATTGAGCTCCTGTTAAACCTTGAAGAGTTGAACGACAACGACGAAGAAACTAACAAAAGATACTAGACGTAATGATTTAATTTTCTTGCAGTCTGTGCTTTAACAGGGCAGCTATAAAAGGTACTCGTAAAAACCTTAATTGCAGTCTGTTGGTTAATGTAACGACAATAAGGATCGTAGTGGCAATAAAGTGCCAGTTTTCACTAGTAGCAATTACCTTTTACTTAATAGTTTTTTTATTTTTTTCTCTTATTTACGAGAAGTGTTTTATGAGTGTATTGTTACTTCAGATACATTGTTCTAAACTGGCCTTGTTAGGAGTGTTTTATTTACTCACTTCGTTGCTAGACGCTCCTATTTTATACGAGATCGAAATTCTGATTAAGAATTTAGCACACGTGATCACATACAGAAATTGTAATGGTTTTTAAAAGCTTGAAACCATGTTATTTAAGATGTTAACTTAAAGTCGTTAGGAAAAAAACGATACTGCCATGATAAGAAGCGTTTTTCACGCGATTGAACATAAGTTACCATCCATATCTTACCTGTTTCTTGCCAGTTACGTCTAGATTAAGTTCTGTAAAAAAAACATACCAAATAAACTTAAAGGTAGAAAAAATT
>NW_013671770.1:34311-36082 GCF_000517525.1 Limulus polyphemus | reverse complement strand
TTATTCACCATTTATTTTAAGGTAATCCATTCAGAGAACTCCTCTTGAAATAGAGTTTCGTTTTTGTGTCTTTATTTTTTAAAGCGTGAACTATGCCGATTTTGTAAGAATGGGTATTCCAACGAATACACGTTTATTTAATTAATAGCAGTTCTACGAGCATATGGGTGAAAGTAAAGAAGAATGCATAATAACATGTCAACCACACTATATCTGCTATATCCAGTGCCGAAGAGGCCTTGTGCATAATATTAGAGGTTATCAGGCTGACTGAGATATATCAGGCGTAGTAATGGTTAAAACGTTACTTGCATTACCAACAATGAACATTAGTTGTTACGGTGTGGACCAGATTTAATTTGGTGAATTTTAATTGTTATAAATATTATATGTGAGTCATATAGAAACCAGATTGAAAGTAGAGATTAATAACATTAAATATTGTATATGAGTCATATAGAAACCAGATTGAAAGTAGAGATTAATAACACTAAATATTGTATATGAGTCATATAGAAACCAGATTGAAAGTAGAGATTAATAACACTAAATATTATATATGAGTCATATAGAAACCAGATTGAAAGTAGAGATTAATAACACTAAATATTGTATATGAGTCATATAGAAACCAGATTGAAAGTAGAGATTAATAACACTAAATATTATATATGAGTCATATAGAAACCAGATTGAAAGTAGAGATTAATAACACTAAATATTATATATGAGTCATATAGAAACCAGATTGAAAGTAGAGATTAATAACACTAAATATTGTATATGAGTCATATAGAAACCAGATTGAAAGTAGAGATTAATAACACTAAATATTGTATATGAGTCATATATAAACCATATAATAACACAATTTTATTTGTTTATATGAAGGTCAATTCCTAATTATTATCATTTATTTTTTATTTGAATTAACATTCGGAAAAGTCGGCAAATCAGCAAACTAGTCAATTTCTGATAACCCGTTAAAATGAATGTTTTGAATGAAGCAAGTGTGAATTATTATTTCTTAGTGTGAATTATTCCTTCATAGTGTGGAACAAGTGTGAATTATTCCTTCATAGTGTGGAACAAGTGTGAATTATTCCTTCATAGTGTGAAACAAGTGTGAATTATTCCTTCATAGTGTGAAACAAGTTTGAATTATTCCTTCATAGTGCGAAACAAGTGTGAACTATTCTTTTTCAGTATGAAACAAGTGTTAATTATTCTTTCTTTATATCATGACAACAATGACAAGTTCGTTACGTATATCATGACAACAATGATAAGTTCGTTACGTATATCATGACAACAATGACAAGTTCATTATTTATATCTTGACAACAATGACAAGTTAATTATTTATATCTTGACACCAATGACAAGTTCATTATTTATATCTTGACAACAATGACAAGTTCATTATTTATATCTTGACAACAATGACAAGTTCATTATCTATATAATGACAACAATCACACGTTCATTATCTATATAATGACAACAATGACAACTTCATTATTTATATTTTGACAACAATGACAAGTTCATTATTTATATCTTGACAACAATGACAAGTTCATTATTTATATCTTGACAACAATCACACGTTCATTATCTATATCTTGACAACAATGACAAGTTCATTATTTATATCTTGACAACAATGACAAGTTCATTATTTATATAATGACAACAATCACACGTTCATTATCTATATCTTGACAACAATGACAAGTTCATTATTTATATCTTGAAACAATGACAAGTT
>NW_013671770.1:32087-33536 GCF_000517525.1 Limulus polyphemus | reverse complement strand
CCAATGTGTGTTTGTTTTATCCTGGAGACACATATTTAAGCCCCCCCCCCAGTGGCACAGCGCTATGTCTGCGGACTTACAACGTTAAAAGCCGGGTTTCGTGGGCAGAGCACAGATAGCCCATTGTGTAGCTTTGTGCTTAACTTCAAATAAACATATATATTTATTTTCAATGTTTTCTTTTCTGGCCATTATGTATATATATATACCCCCTACACACACACACACACACATATACGAGTATGTATGTATTAACTCTATTTTCCAATGATGTACAGTGTAAAAGTGTAGGATGTAACACAGTAATTGGCCGAAAAACAAATCTGTGGAGAGAGTAAGTTAAGCGCATACTTGCACAATGGGCTATCTGCGCTGAGCCCACCGCAAAAACAGCGCCCCAAATTTTGACGTCATGAGCCCTCAAGTTTACTATTGGCTGCCAGAAAATCTTTTGTCGATCGAACACACACAGAAAGTTTAAACTTGCGGGACACACCTTGGAAAGAGAAGTTTCGAGTGAGATAAAACAGTATCTCGTGAACCTCAAAACTCGAAACAAGCTGATTTAGTGTCGTTATTTTTAAGATAAGATCTTGAGATATCAAAAAATATAATCGTTTTTTAAAACTATAAAAATATTGATTGAAAATCTTAAAACTCTAAAGAAGGCGACTGAAATGATCGACTCTTTGGGTTGTTAATTTTATGGTTTTAACCTAAACTTTTTGGATTAGCTGTGTCCGCATTTATTTATTTATTTATCTTTTTTTGATTAAATAATTCTCATAAAAGCGTTTTGCCGTAACGACAATTTCGTGCAGATAAAAACCTGCTGTTATTTGCATGGAGATATATTTCTTCATCAAATTAAAACCAAAGCAGACGAGAGATAAAGAGACGCCAATTTATTTACTGAAGCCCGTTGAAATTTAATCACATCAATGATAAGCACAACACACAGTAAACCGGTTTTATATCTCCATCAGTATCTATCCTGTCTCGCAAATAGTCAAAGTTGTTGTGCCCGCCCAAAATTGAAAGTTTAAAAAAATGATCAAACTGTTTTCCATCATATTAAGTTTGGAAAAAAATGTCATCTGTGTGTTTCAGAATCCACGCGCGTTGCTATCATCACTACAAAGGCTGTTTACGATTGTTGCGTTAGTATTAAAACCAAACGTAAGGAAACAGACACAAAAAACCGACGTAGCTACGGGTCATTTAATATACTGTGAAACAAAACTGAAACCTCAAGAGTTTTTTGCTAAGTACAAAGCTACACAAACGCGGCTATCAAAACAGGATTTTTTAGCGTAATAAGCGCCTAGGCTTATCGCTGAGTCATCGGGGAATGGTTAAACCTTAAGGTGTTTAAATTGTTTAAAAAGTATCAACGGATTGCTTGAGATAAGGTTTAGGCTTAGAATAATACTTTTTTTTAAAGAATTG
>NW_013671770.1:26080-31100 GCF_000517525.1 Limulus polyphemus | reverse complement strand
CTAACCGGGCACTGGTAAGGGATTGGTCGTTACCAGTGAAAGTGGGTTTTCTCGGGGCACTGCCGTTCCGCCCCTCCCACATAAAATTCTTGCCATAGGATTTACAGATCCCCGCCGCCCTGTTGGACCATATGTCCTATATCGGCTCTTTAGTTTACTCTGCTCTTCACTTACTCTCCTGTTTCTCAAGCTAAGCCCATATTCCTAGGCTACGAGCGGGGTGAAGGAGGATTGCTTAATCTTCGAGCACCCTTGATAAGTAATTATTTCTTCGGAAATAATTATTTTTTAAATCAAAATAACTGCCAGAAAAGAAGAAGATTGAGACTGATAATAAGTTTGTTTTGTTTCTTTGTTTTTTTTAATTTCGTACAAAGCTACACGAGGGCTATCTGCGCTAGCCGTCCCTAATTTAGCAGTGTAAGACTAGAGGGAAGGCAGCTAGTCATTACCACTCACCGCCAACTCTTAGGCTACTCTTTTACCAACGAATAGTGGGATTGACCGTTACATTATAACGCCCCCCACGGCTGAAAGGGCGAGCATGTTTGGTGTGACGGGGCATTCGAACCCGCGACCCTCAGATTGCGAGTCGAGCGCCCTCTAACCACCTGGCCATGCCGGGGCCCTGATAATAAGTTTAGTTAAAGTAATATCACCTTTATTGTGAAATAATATCACATAAAGTACTACTGAAATACATTTTCAATCATCTAGTCCTGAGTGTGAAAATCCTCTTTGTGTCTGTTTGTGTAGCTGAGGGTTTTTAAAACTTTGAGGCTCGTTATACGAGGGTATTTTTTTAAGATATCCTGTTTTAGAATATGATATCCTGATATCCTGTTTTAGAATATGGCGTTATTATCCTGGTTAAAATATTAACAATTTTACAATATTTGGTAAGAAAAAAAAGAAAGCAATTAAAAACTTCACTTACATGAGCAAAACTTGGATAGTCTCCAGCTACGATATTTGATCTAATTTTCTTTTAAGAAATTATATATTTATTTGAATTTTGTTTTAAATTTATTTACATTTCAACCAAGAGTCAAGTTTTCTTTACAAGTTTTCTTTCATGTATTAGAAGGAGCCACCTTTATTTTGTATCGTCTTCTAGTTTTTTTCTTACAGGTGATAATCGTCTGCACGGCTCTAGTGTTATCCTAGCGGTGATAATATTCCTGCGTCAGTAATGTAATTGTTGATTTCACAAAGAAGATTGAAAATAAAGGTGTATGTGTTTGTGGAATGTTCAAAAGGAGTGTGTGTGGGGGGGGGGGAGATGTTCATGCTTCGTGGGTAGTTTGAAGGAGATGTTTTTTTTATATCTGTGGGCGGTCTTAATTCTATAAGGTAGTGTACCAGATGAAATCCGATGTTTACAAACGTAAGGATTTTTTTATCTGATGCACAAAGCTACATTGTAGTTGTGAAGTCAGTTGAGACTTCAAGGTCAATGCCTTCCAAGGTCAGGATGGATATATTGGTTTGGTTAAGCACAAAAACTACAGAAAAGGTTATCTGTGCTAGTATATATTATGCTGTTAATAATGTGATATTACTGATATTTGGCATAGATAATTTTTTTTTACCATCTAAACTACTTGGGAGTGGATAAAAAGTAGATTACGCTAGCCTACCCTAATTTTGAACTGACAGACTCGTCAATAGAACCCACCTTCAAATCTTGGGCTGCGCTGTTCGAATAGTGCAACACGCCTCTAAAGTTTGGACCACAACGGGACGCAAGCCAAGGTCCGTCGAATCCATAGTCCGACACGCTAACCCCTAGACGACGCCTGGCTTCTGAGGAAAAAAACTTTACCTCTTGTATAGCTTTACGACCAGCCCCTCTATGGGACAACGGTAAGTCTATCGTCTCATAACTCTCAAATCCGAGGTTCGATTCCCCGCGGTGCTCTAAAACAAACAAACTTTACGGGGATATCCGGTCCTATTTTTAAAATGAAAACAACTAAAATTTGTGCCCTGCCGTTAGACTCTACATCACACAAACAGTGGAAATGGCACTGTATTGTTAGGTTCTTCTAATCTTCTCGAAGGAGTGTGTACAACTGCCACTCCTGCCAAACACAGTCTATGACTTTGTTCTTGTTAACACGTTACTTAGGTACACATATTTTTTAAGTACTTTTCAATCATTAGGCTTAAGGGGCTCGTTATAAGGTATAGATTATCACATTTTATTGAAATAGTTTTGAGTGTTAAGTCTCTAAGAGGTCAAAATTGACTTGTTATAAGTCATAAGGGCGACAGAAGTCGGCTCAATTATCCAGGATTATTACTGGCTTACTGTCACGACTACTTGACTTTGATCTCCTGTAGGCCACGTTTATCATATCTTTATTGTTCAATTTAAACTCATTTTCTTTGTCTTGAAATGTTTGTTTTAATACAAGATGAAACCAGGTTGTAATCACTTATTTGATGGAAACTCAACACATATTATTTTACTCCCCAATTTGTGTAGAGCATCAAACCTTTCCCCAAAATATCTGAACTGTTACCATCGTTGACTTCAAATAACCGGAAACGACTAACAATCACGTGTTGAATATTCGTTTGTTTTTGTTTTGTATGAAAGATTCGTTATTTACAAACACACCATGATATTTTCAACTTAGACGCTCGTTTCGCAGTCGTCGTGTCGTAGGTACGAAACCCGTCACCGAACATGCTAGTCTTTTAAGCATTATAATATGAAGGTCAATCCCACTATTTGTTGATAAAGAGAAGACCAAAAGTTGGCAGTAAGTAGTTTTGAGAAGCTGCCTTCCCTCTAGTCAACCACTTCAAAATTAGGGAAGGCTAGCGTAGATAGCCTTCGGGTAGTTTTATGTAAATTCAACAAACAAACAATTTTCAACTGAAAAGCATCTCATGTGACTCGTGAGTTAAATGGACAGATAAAAGACCCCAATATTCAGTATCCATCCCCAATTTAGAGATGTGGCCGAAAACAACCAGTCAACAGCACTCGCCGCTTACACTGTTAATCTTATATAGCCAAATAGAAGGATTTCAACACATAACTGGAAGTGTAGATCGGGTTCACTGGCGTGTCGTAGCTCGAATCTTGGACCTTTCGATACGGAGACAAATACGACTGACTTTTAAACAGACCTTCTGAACAAGAGGAAATTAGTGAAGCTGTTTGACAATATCACAGGATTTCATTGAGGATATTAATATCAGTGTACATGGGGGAGAAGATATTAATATCAGCGTACACGGGAGAGAGAATATTAATGTTATTGTACATGGGGGATAGGATATTAGTTTCAATGTATAGGGGAGGAGACATTAATATCAGTGCATGTGGAGGAGAAGATGTTTATATCAGTGTACACGGGGGAGGGGATATTAATATCAATGTATATGGGGGAGGGAACATCAATATCAGTGCACCACGAGGAAGAGAATATTAATATCAGTGCCACAGAGGAGGAGACATTAATACCAGTGTCACAGGGGAAAATATATCAATATGAGCATCACAGAGGAGGAGACATTAATATCAGTGCACCATGGAGAAGAGGACATTAATATCAGTGCCAAATGGGGGGGGGGGGAAGGATATTTTATCAGTGCCACGGAGGAGAAGATATTAATATCAGTACCACAGAGGAAGAGACATTAATATAATTGCACCATGGAGGAAATGATATTAATATCATTGTAACAGACCGAATCAGTGAAGAGAAGGAAAGGAATCCGATATCCTCGAAAATTGCTTGATATATGATCATACCTTATTATATATGATCATACCTCTTTAGATATGATCATACCTGTTTTTTTTTTATCTTTTGTTTTCTTGGACTTTGAATTTGCACTGACTGCAATAAAATTTGATCCATCGTGTATAACCCCCACGTACCGTCAAGTTCAACCAATTTGCAACATCACGTACAGCCAGTACACCGTTATATGCAAGTAATATGTTCTATCATGTCAGTGACGTACATAATAAGGTCAACAATACAGTACTCGGCGTCGAGGTTAACTGTGATATCTCGATTTCACACCAAATAAAGGTGATAAAAGACGATCTTAACTGCAAAGAAAGAAAACATAATTCATGATTAACTGATTAACTTCCTTCATCATAAATAAAGGTTCATTTGTTTGAAGTTAAGCACAAAGCTGCACGATGGGCTATCTGTGCTCTGCCCACCACGAGTATCGAAACCCGGTGTCCAGCGTTGTACGTCCGCAGACATACCTCTGTGCCACTGGGTGTCAATATTATTTGTTGATTTAGGGTTAACAACATCACGTCGGTGAGAGTTGACATGATTCTGTCAAAAAGTAAGCTTATCTAAACAAATTATAAATTATTCCAAAAGGGTATAAACTCCATTGACAAAGAAATAGTGTTTTCCCTTTATATAGTTAGTAAGGATTTGTTTGTTTGTTCTGAGACGCAAACCTACACAATGGGCTATCTGTGCTTTGCATACCACGAATATCGAGCCCCGGTTTTTAGCAGTGTCAGCCCTCAGACTTACCGTTGAACCACTGGGAGGGGAGGGTTAAAAAAAAAAAGGAAACTGTGCTTTTACCTCTGTTCACTGGTTTGTTTGTTACATTTATTTAAATATATAAATCAAAGCGTACTTGGTTAGGTGTTCATACTAAAAGCCTGAAATCACTAGAGGGCGTATGTTTTCTGGACAACTAATTTAAGTTTGTAATAACAACGAATGTAGGCACATATACATTACAATCAAGAGGTGCGGTTCGACCCCGGGTTTCTTTTTTTATTCTACTCATTCAACATGTAACGTAAACAAACTAGCAATTTTGACATTACTGAAGAGTTTCGTGTTGTTTGTAGGCTCTATAAAGTAAACCGACGTGAAGAATGTCAAGATATTTGTAGATGTTTTATAAATCCTAACGCATCATTTTCTTTCTCTTCTGCCCTTTCAGCCGTGGGGGCGTTATAATGTGACGGTCAATCCCACTATTCGTTAGTAAAAGAGTAGCCCAAGAT
>NW_013671770.1:20035-25080 GCF_000517525.1 Limulus polyphemus | reverse complement strand
TCTAACTTCAAGATTCTCCCAGTGAGGCCGTGTTAAACTTACGGATTTACAGTGCTAAACCTGGTGTTTAATTCTCCATGTTATACAGAGCACAGATTGTCCATTGTATATATTTTTAAAAAGCATACGAACGAACTATTTCTAGAAATTTATCCTTTCATTTATATTTTCACGTTACAGATAAATACATTAAATAAATGGTCACAATTTAATCTAGTAAATAGGACTCTAACAAGATACAACTATGACCATATATTTAATGTATTTATCTGTAACGTGAAAATATACTTTTGATATGTTGTATCTTGTTAGAGTCCTATTTACTGTATATTTTCACGTTACAGATAAATACATTAAATATATGGTCATATTTTGATCTGTTATATCTTGTTAAAGTCCTATATTTTTGTTAACCAGGTTACGTAAATCATTCACTAACCTACAACAAAATTTATCAGCTGAATTATTTCTTTATTTTTATGTAACGAATAAAGTTAATGTCCTAAATTGGAAAGAAATACACCACGACTAGGTCAAAAGCGGACATTTTTTTTATATACATAACAGTGGAGGATTAGTAATAACCTAGAAAAATTGTTTTCATCACTGTTCACAAAGCTTAGTGCAACTGACCTTTATATAGAGTATCGTAAAGACACACTAACACTATTTAACAAGTACTGTGAAAATACAGGACATTTTTTTGCAAAGATTATTATCAGAGGCGTGGTTCCAATTTCGTTGTCGTGATTTTCTTGTACTTCTTGAAAATGGTGTATGTCAGTCAACATATCTAGTCAACAACTTTTAGAAAAGAATCTAAGAAACATTTACCTAGTGTTTCACATGACGAATTTATTTGTTTTTGTCGAATTTCGTGCAAGGGCTATTCGAGGGCTATCTGCGCTAGCCATCCCTTATTTTGTGATAGACTAAAGGGAAGGTAGTTAGCCAACACCACTCACCGCCTACTCTTAGGCTACTCTATACCAACGAAAAGTAGGATTCAGCGTTACATTATAACGCCCCCACGACAGACTGCGAGTCGAGTGCCCTAATCACTAGGCCATGTCAGGCCCTCTTAGAAATGTTTTGTGGGTTTTGAGGGTTGAAATAAACATGAATGATATATAAATATCACATCCAATGGCACAATCGGTTAGCGCCCTCTATTTATAAGACAGTAATCGTCAGAAATGAGTTCGAACCTCACCTGAAGAATGTATTTTGACATTGCCAGGTAGTTAGAGAGCAATCTGTGGGTTGCGGGTTCGAATCCCCGTCCCACCAAACGTGCTCACCTCCTTCAGCCGTGGGGCGTTATAATGTTACAATTAATCACACTATTCGTTAGTAAAAGAGTAGCCCAAGATTTGGCGGTTGGTGGTGATGACTACCTGCCTTCCCTCTAGTCTTTCACTGCTAAATTAGGGACGGTTAGCGCAGATAGCCCTCGTGTAGCTTTGCGCGAAATTCAAAAACAAACAAATAAACCTTGCATGGCTTCTGAGTATCACGAGTCAGTATTTGTGACGTTTATACATTTCACATTATTTAGGTAATGAAAATTGGACATATATAAAGTAAAATATATATTTAAAGTAAAACCAACACCTATATGAGTTTATGAGATAGTGAGATTAGTTGCACAATTTTATCAAGTGCAGAACGGTCTATGAGATAGTGAGATTAGCTGATCAGTTTTATCAAGTGCAGAGCGGTCTATGAGATAGTGAGATTAGTTGCACAATTTTATCACGTGCAGAGCGGTCTATGAGATAGTGAGATTAGTTGCACAATTTTATCACGTGCAGAGCGGTTTATGAGATAGTGAGATTAGTTGATCAATTTTATCAAGTGCAGAACGGTTTATGAGATAGTGAGATTAGCTGATCAATTTTATCAAGTGCAGAGCGGTCTATGAGATAGTGAGATTAGTTGCACAATTTTATCAAGTGCAGAACGGTTTATGAGATAGTGAGATTAGCTGATCAATTTTATCAAGTGCAGAACGGTTTATGAGACAGTGAGATTAGTTGCACAATTTTATCAAGTGCAGAGCGGTTTATGAGACAGTGAGATTAGTTGCACAATTTTATCAAGTGCAGAGCGGTTTATGAGATAGTGAGATTAGCTGATCAATTTTATCAAGTGCAGAACGGTTTATGAGACAGTGAGATTAGTTGCACAATTTTATCAAGTGCAGAGCGGTTTATGAGACAGTGAGATTAGTTGATCAATTTTATCAAGTGCAGAGCGGTTTATGAGACAGTGAGATTAGTTGCACAATTTTATCAAGTGCAGAGCGGTTTATGAGACAGTGAGATTAGTTGCACAATTTTATCAAGTGCAGAGTAATGAAGAGGAGTGCACGCACTGTGTGAAAAATTGTGTTAAACTAATGTATAAGAATCATCACAGGGATGACCTTTTGAAGGGGGGGGGCTGACGCATCGCTTTCGTAGTTCTTGTCCCAGTTCAAGTTTTAAAGCTTGTGGCACCGGCTGTGAGGCAGACTTTAGTTAGGTCAAATATTATCATTTGAAACATGCAATTCAAAATCCTTAAAACCCGTGAATTAGTACAGTAAAGCGAGCGTTTGGTTTGTTATGAATTTCGCGCAAAGCTACACGAAACGTCCACAATTTAGCAGTATAAGACTAGAGGGAAGGCAGCTAGTCAACACCACTCACCGCCAACTCTTTTACCAACCAATAGTGGAATTGATCGCCACGTTATAACAATCCACAGCTAAAAGAGCGAACATGTAAATTGCGAGTCAACGCCCTGACCACCAGGCCATTGCTAGAGCCCCAGCCATATGAATCTCTGAACAAACCGTTTCGGTGTCTTGCGCAACATACCTAGTACTAAACATTTCTTTGTTAATTTGTTTGATTGCTTTTTTTTTTTCATCGTGTGAGGATTAAACCCGATAGAAGGTGTACCCTTACCTCGGTGTGAATCCTACCTCAACAGATACCTCTGTAAGTAAGGTATAGTTTATCCTTCCCACAATGTAGCTTGCACCCTGGTTTCATTTCGTTAACATACGTACATTACACCATCTTAACGAGGGTAGCTCATAATTCTTTATATGCCCGTTACGGGCATCGCACAGATAGCTCATTGTGTAGCTTTGGGCTTCAACTTGTGCAATTAAAAATAACAGAGAAAGACGTTTGAAAGTTACCATTTGACTCAGCTGAAGAGATCTGGCACTGGGTTGTGTGATGTGAAGACATTGTGAAAGAGGATGCCGAACCACTGGGGTTGTGTGATGTGAAGACATTGTGAAAGAGGATGCCGAACCACTGGGATTGTGTGATGTGAAGACATTGTGAAAGAGGATGCCGAACCACTGGGATTGTGTGATTGAAGACATTGTGAAAGAGGATGCCGAACCACTAGGGTTGTGTGATGTGAAGACATTGTGAAAAGGTTGTCGAACCACTGGGGTTGTGTGATGTGAAGACATTGTGAAAAGGTTGCCGAACCACTGGGGTTGTGAAGACATTGGAAAAGATTGCCGAACCACTGGGGTTGTGTGATGTGAATTTCGGCAACCTCTTTCCCAATGTAATGTCTTCACAACCCCAGTGGGGGAAAGAGGTTGCCGAACCACTAGGGTTGTGAAGACATTGGAAAAGACTTGAACACCTCCACTTGATTCTATCATCTCACATATTTTGACAAGCCTTACCAAATGAAGAGTAAGTTCAGTTATAACGGTTTCACTGATAAATGTTAGACATTCACAGAATGGAAAAAAAACAAACAACCAACAACAGGGAACCAACCAGTTATCAAAATTTTAAAAAAAGAACTATTTATTGGTTCCCCAATTGGAACGTGAGACACATGTATAGATAACTGTAGATTATCATTGTAAAAACAGTGGTGAAAATGGACGCAGTTTACATATTCCGCGTTAATGGCTGGTATCCTCACTATTACTATAGTAATGAAGTACTGATGTGTTCAGTATGTTGGAATAATCGGTGTTGTTTTAATTTGATTGACGAAGGAGTTTTTATCATACATTTTCATTTAAAAACTTCAAATGAACAATGATCTAATGAAGCTTGAGCTAACATTAGGTCATATGCCTCACCTAAACCTAATGAGAGGGCAGGGAGGCCAGGTAATTTTTCTTAGGGCCTTAGGGAAAGTAGGGGAGAAAGTGATTGAAAGTAGGGGGGGCATACCAAACCTTCCCCAGGGGTCAATGAAAGCACTTGACAGCATTGGCTTCACCTACTTTTTTGATACATACTAGTAGCAAATTAAACCTTTTTTTTGGGGGGGGGTTGTTCGTTTCATTGAATCTTATGGGTTTATAATATTATGGGTTATAATATTTAAAATACTTTTTGATTAAACATTACACGGATGATTGTTTGTTTGAAGTTAAGAACCCGGTTTCTAGCGTTGTAAGTCCGCAGACATGCCGCTGCGCCACTGTGGGGGGGGGGGGGCTACACGGATGGAGATTGTTTTACATTCTTAGGCTTAGTGTGAACATTAAAATAAATCTCCCAAGTCCCAAATATTATTTGGGTTACGACAAAAGAAATGGTATCGAAAGCGAGAAGGCCAACTGATAATTGAATCATTATAATAATTTCTAGCGGATTGTTCTAGAACATTATTTATAGTCGGCTTGATATTCCACATTTTCTGTAATATTTCATACTTACTTACTTTTGAAGTTGTTTAAGTTTTAATCTATGTAGTTATCGCCAAAAGTTCAGCACACTTCGTTAAATTAGGGGTGGAAATAGCAATTGTGAGTAAAAAAAAAAAAAAACACGGAAGTTTTCCTGTATCGGAACACCGAGCAACTAAGAAAATTTGTTACATTCCAAATAGTACGCTGGCTGCCACGTGCACACTTGGAGAAAGTTAATCTATTTATTAATCACACCAGACACCGAGAAGACTAACAAACTAATGACTTTCGCATGTTCCCACTATACGTTATCTATCGTTCTTTGTTTTGTGTTTAAAATTAACTGTCTTCTGTTTGTTTGTTTGTTTGTTTG
>NW_013671770.1:14828-19047 GCF_000517525.1 Limulus polyphemus | reverse complement strand
GCCCCCACGGCTGAAAGGGCGAGCATGTTTGGTGGGATGCGGATTCGAACCCGCGACCCTCAGATTGTGAGTCGAGCGCCTTATCCACCTGGCCATGCCGGGCAACTGTCTTCTGACCCAACTGTTTGTTTACTATTTCTGATCACGTTTGAGTTTCATGACCAATCAGATTGTAGATCCGATAAATGTAAAAAGGCATTTTAGACAACTTTAATTCTCAAATTACCAATTCGTTTTTATACCCTTCACTTCCCCCTGCAGTAGTAATTAATGGGTCATTGTGATGATATATGAATAGTTAAAAATGATTGGGCCCGGCATGGCGGGATAGTTGGGGAGCTCTACTCGCATTCTGCGGGTGGCGGGTTCGAATCCCCGTCCCATCAAACATGCTCGCTCTTTCAGTCGTGGGGGCGTTATAATGTGATGATCAACCCCACTATTCGTTGGTAAAAGAATAGCCCAAGAGTTGGCGGTGGGTGGTGATGACTAGCTGCCTTCCCTCTAGTCTTACACTGCTAAATTAGGGACGGATAGCGCAGATAGCCCTCGTGTTGCTTTGCGCGAAATTCAAAACAAACAAACAATAATTTGGTGTTTGATTTTTCCAAATCGGTCGCTTTAAATATTTCTTCCGTATGTACGGTGTAACATAAAATGTCAACACAGCATTGTTTAGCTATTTATTGTTTACACGAAAATAAAAATGTCATTTACTTTTGAAATGCCACATTCTTGATGAGTCTAAACACTATCGAACTTTATATTTATTTGTTGTTCAGGGGATGAGTTGTCCATGCTTTTCCCACTACAGATCGAGCCCGCATTTTATAATTCTAAGCTTACAGGTGAGCCCCTGTGGGGGAAGGAGAAGAGAGAGAGTAGAAGAAAAACCTGTCTAAGTTGACCGTACTAAAAATGTTGGTTGACTGAAATAGATTTATATTTTCATTGCTAAATAAACACACATTTTTCTACGGTGTTTAACCCCCGCCTTGCGTTTACGAAGTGTTAGGTTTACCGAGTCACGCGTTACGATAGCGATCACTGGTAATTCTGTGACTATTTAATTAATTAGGATTTATGCTTTAAAATGAGAAGGTTTGTACAAACGTAGCTCTTTCCCAGTCAGAGTGCGTGCTCAAACTGGACAATGTGATCGTAACGTTTAATTTAGGGACTCTCTCTTCGTGATACTTTCTTCAGCACGGGCAGCCTAAGGTTCGTAGCTAATTATAATGTCTGTCTGCCACTTTAAAACAGGTTTGAATGACATTTCAATTAATTATTTATTTTTTTTCTGACTAAGAAAGTATCTCACAGATGCTGGGATTTGCGTAAGACTTAACATTTCGGATGTAAATAGAAGTTTGATGAATTAAAATAGAAATATAAAAATTGATTTGGCTCGAGGAAAATAATGTTTCTGATACACGTGTAAGGCCTTGGCAGAGCTGCACAAGATTTTATTACGGGGTTTTTATGTCGCGATAGAGACGTGCAAGATTTTACTACGGGTTTTTTAGGCCTTGGCAGAGCTGCACAAGATTTTACTACGGGTTTTTATGTCGCGATAGAGACGTGCAAGATTTTACTACGGGTTTTTTAGATCTTGATAGAGACGTGCAAGATTTTACTACGGGTTTTTTTAGATTTTGATAGAGACGTGCAAGATTTCACTGCGGGTTTTTTTAGATCTTGATAGAGACGTGCAAGAATTTTACTGCGGTATCGAAACCCGGTTTCTAGCGTTGTAAGTCGGCAGACATACCACTGTGCCACTGGGGGGAGGGGGAAAGTACATACTACATAGGTTTGTTTATGTGTTGTTAAGCGCAAGTCTACACAAATGGGCTGTGCGTGTTGTGCCCACCTCGGGTATCGAAACCCTATTTTTAGCCTTCAGGGAGGGGAGCACACTACATAAGTTTGTTTATTTGTTGTTAAGCGCAAGTCTAAACAATGGGCTGTCTGTGCTGTGCCCACCACGGGTATAGAAACGCTGTTTCTAGCCTTCGGACTTACCGCTGTGCCACTAGGGGCGCACTAAATACGGCATAATATGGTCTCTATCTTCGAGTAACTTACGTATTTTGCTGGAATTGTTGGGTTGCCAATTAAGAAAAGCATGAAAAACGTTTCTTCTTATACTTCGTCTTTTCTTTTACTGTAATGGTTTTTCCTTCATTCTTGATCAAGAACTTGGCGGGTTTCCAGCGGTCATGGTTACCATTTTTTGTTGTTGCTAATGTTAAAAAATTGTTTTAAACTTGATCTTAAGTAGGAAAAATTGTACTTATAATTAGAAGTTAGCAGAACAAAAAACACCGAAGTATACTTTTCGGTGGTGTTATCTGGAGAAATACGAATATTAATGTGTAGGACACTTATTTAGGTGTCGATGGTGTTATCTGGAGAAATACGAATATTAATGTGTAGGACACTTATTTAGGTGTCGGTGGTGTTATCTGGAGAAATACGAATATTAATGTGTAGGACACTTATTTAGGTGTCGATGGTGTTATCTGGAGAAATACGAATATTAATGTGTAGGACACTTATTTAGGTGTCGGTGGTGCTTTCTGGAGAAATACGAATATTAATGTGTAGGACACTTATTTAGGTGTCGTTGGTGCTTTCTGGAGAAATACGAATATTTAATGTGTAGGACACTTATTTAGGTGTATCAAAATAAATTTATGTACAGGGAGTTGGAAAATTCTGAAACCATAGAATGGACACTTCAACGAATGTTAGAGAACGTGTCCCACATGTTGTCCTTGTAATTCTAAACAAGTTTGGATTAACAGCAGGATTAAATCGACATTCTCGTGCTTTGACAGCGCCAGAATCAGTCACGTATTTGAAAGTAAGAAAGTCACCATTTCAGACTTTTCGGATACCCTGTAGCATGGTATGTAATAAAACACTTGTTAAGATACTATAAATTTTGTGCTTATAGTGTTGCAGTGTCTTTGTCCCATAATCTCTGTAGCAGCAACAGCATAACGGACTCTGTAGCAGCAACAGCATAACAGTCTCTGTAGCAGCAACAGCATAACAGTCTCTGTAGCAGCAACATCATAACGGACTCTGTAGCAGCAACAGCATAACAGTCTCTGTAGCAGCAACAGCATAACAGTCTCTGTAGCAGCAACATCATAACGGACTCTGTAGCAGCAACAGCATAACGGACTCTGTAGCAGCAACAGCATAACGGACTCTGTAGCATGGTATTTAATAAAACACTTGTTAAGATACTATAAATTTTGTGCTTATAGTGTTGCAGTGTCTTTGTCCCATTGTCTCTGTAGCAGCAACAGCATAACGGAGAGAAACGTTTATTATAATGACCATTACTATGTTTGTTTGGGTCCCCATGTGGTAAGTTAGTGTGTTTGTTTGGATCCCCCCAGTGATTTAGCTGTAAGTTTATGGAGTTGCAACGCTAAGATATAAGATTCGATTCCCCCCATGGTGGACAGATAGTATATTCTGTAGCTTTGGGCTAAAAGAATCACAAAGTATTTGTATGGATATGTGTGCGGAGTTTTTTTTCACACCAGGGAAATATTTCGTTTTGTCAGACAAAAATTTATAGATAAGAGGAACTGACTGTGAAAATGGGGCTTGTAAGTGGTCTAAGTTCGTGCTTCAGATTGCATTAATCACTTTGTGTACCAGAAGGTTGTTCCAATGGAACTTAACATTTTCGGCATGTTAAAGCGCTGACTAGAAAGCTTAAGCCAGGCAATAATTCAAACGAGGGTTTGATAAAATGAAGCTTCTTAGGAGGAGGGTTATTTGCTAGCAGGAGATGCAAAAAAGGAAACGAGAAATAGCAAGAAAAGGTTGTCAGTAAGGCTTAACTTGAAACATTGGTGTCTGGTAATCTCCCCTTTCATTGTAACTTCTAGTATACGCTGTTTTACTTTTACAGTTCAGAAAGGTTGTCAGCAAGGCTTAACTTGAAACATTGGTGTCTGGTCATCTCCCCTTTCATTGTAACTTCTAGTATACGCTGTTTTACTTTCACAGTTCAGAAAGGTTGTCAGCAAGGCTTAACTTGAAACATTGGTGTCTGGTCATCTCCCCTTTCATTGTAACTTCTAGTATACGCTGTTTTACTTTTACAGTTCAGAAAGGTTGTCAGCAAGGCTTAACTTGAAACATTGGTGTCTGGTCATCTCCCCTTTCATTGTAACTTCTAGTATACGCT
>NW_013671770.1:11794-13828 GCF_000517525.1 Limulus polyphemus | reverse complement strand
TTCTAGTATACGCTGTTTTACTTTCACAGTTCAGAAAGGTTGTCAGCAAGGCTTAACTTGAAACATTGGTGTCTGGTCATCTCCCCTTTCATTGTAACTTCTAGTAGACGCTGTTTTACTTTCACAGTTCAGAAAGGTTGTCAGCAAGGCCTCAATTGAAATATTGTTGCCTGGTAATCTCCCCTTTCATTGTAACTTCTAGTACACGCTGTTCTTAGGGTCTTTTGACAAGCACTTACCATCACAAATGAGACAGATCACGCTGAAGTCAGATCGTGTTTTTGAGATGGTGGCTCCCTCTGAGATCCCCGACATCCAGTGCGTTACAAATATAGTTGAATGTATAAATTTGATGTATATCAGCTTGGGACTTATGAAATGTGAGGTTTTATTGTGAATTTGAGGTATTTTTTTTTCTAAACATTCGTGCAGTTGTATGTGAAGGACATCTTTTCACTCAATGCGTGTGAATTATTGTCCTTATCCTTGCTTCTTCGCCAGTAAGTAGTGGACCAATCTTCTGACATTTAAAGAAGTAACTTAATGGTGTTTCTGCCGTATTAAATCGTATACTGATACTACAACAAACTTTATAAAGTTGCCCACTCAGACTGCTCTTGTACCGAAGATCTGTGATTGGCTTTAGTTACCCTGGTTGGACCTCGTGTAGAATAAATCTATACTGGGCACCCGCCAGAATCTTGAACTGGACAAATTGGATGCCCTGGCATGGCCAGGTGGTTAGGGCGCTTGACTCGCAATCTGAGGGTCGCGAATTCGATTCCCCATCCTATCAAACATGCTCGCCCTTTCAGCCGTGGGGACGTTATAATGTAAAAGAGTAGCCCAAGAGTTGGCGGTGGGTGTGATGACTAGCTGCCTTCCCTCTAGTCTTTCACTGCTCAATTAGGGGCGGCTAGCGCAGATAGCTCTCGTGTAGCTTTGCGCGAAATCCATAACAAACAGACAAACAAGTTGGATGACAAACCTTATCAACAAACAAACAAGTTGGATGACAAACCTTATCAGTATAGATTTTTATTATAATTTCCTGCCCCCCCCCAGTGTCACAGCGGTATGTCTGCGGACTTACAACGCTAGAATCCGGGTTTCGATACCCGTGGTGGGCAGAGCACAGATAGCCCATTGTGTAGCTTTATGCTTAATTAGAAACAAACAAACTATAATTTCCAGGGCCTAACTATAATGAATGGTGACTTAAAATTTAAAAACATGACCAGAATATTGTAGTTTAGTTGTAAAAACAAAACAAAAAACGCGCTTATTGGCCATCTAAACTTCATGTGTTTTAACTGTGTCTATAAGTCTGTTACAATACCAGTACACTTGAGAAAGTTCATTTTTATAAATCCCCAAAAAACCAACGGCTATGGAGTGTGGTCAATACAGGACTACCAGGTTAATTAGTCACACCAGTGTGGTCAATACAGGACTACCAGGTTAATTAGTCACACCAGTGTGGTCAATACAGGACTACCAGGTTAATTAGTCACACCAGTGTGGTCAATACAGGACTACCAGGTTAATTAGTCACACCAGTGTGGTCAATACAGGACTACCAGGTTAATTAGTCACACCAGTGTGGTCAATACAGGTCTACCAGATTAATTATAATGGGCAAGGAAGGAGCAGTTTGAATTGAAAAACTGAGTAATTGATTTAGGGTTAAAAGATGCGCATGACAAGGATGTGTGCTGTCACCAACATTATATAATTTGTATGCAGAGTAGTTGATGAGTGAGATAAGTATTAATACAGTACAGATGAAGTATAATATGTGATAATAGGTGTGTTGAAGATGCAACACTTATGGATGAATCCGAGAAGAAGAACGATTATCTGACTGGTTTATTGATGAATATGTTTGGGTCCAAAACTGTTTAAATACGGTTTGTATTATTATCGTTGTTTATTTTTTGAAATCTCACGTAGAGGCGTGACCTCCAAAGTTGAAAGGTGTTCGCTGGGCGTGATAAAATTAAACAAAGTAACTCTACGGGCCAATTTATCTGT
>NW_013671770.1:10063-11696 GCF_000517525.1 Limulus polyphemus | reverse complement strand
CAGTATACGTAAGTAAATTGGAAGATCTTTTTTTTTGTCTGCTGTGCTTTGTTTGTTTGTTTGTTTGAAGTTAAGCACAAAGCTACACAATGGGTTATCTGTGCTCTGCCCACCACGGGTATCGAAACCCGGTTTCTAGCGTTGTAAGTCCGTAGACGTACCACTTTGCCACGGGGGGGGGGGGGGCGACTCGTCAGACTGACGTCGTCATTTCACCGGCTTATCTTGAGCACAAATACCTTTATAACTGATCTGATTTTTTTTTTCGTATACAACAGATTTGTATATTTTACTAAACGCTTGCCACATTTTGTGCAGACACACTAGTAAATTCGGAATTATAGTTAAACTTCCTTCTCAGGTACGGGGTCGGTCCAAAGGACCAAAAGCTCTTATGAAAGAAACAAAGATTTCTAACTAGTTCAAGTGATAGACCTCTGCTATCAACGTGCCTCCAGTGGCTGATCGGTAAGTCTCATAGTTTACAACGCTAAAAATCGAGTTTCGATACCCGTCGTGGGCAGAGCACAGATAAACCCATTGTGCAATTTTGCGCTTAACAACAAATAAACAGGTTATCAACGTCTGTTATGGGGGAAAAAAAAAGAGAAAGTTACTGTCAAATGTCAGTTCTCTACTATCAATTTCGGCACTATGTTTCAATCTCCTACATGTGGCGGCCGTTCCGAGGTAACTGGTGAACACCTGTGACCTGGTTTCAGGTGTACCTGATTCTCCCAGGTCACATAACTAAACAAGTAGCTGTAGCATTATGTCGTTACAAATACATCACGTCTACCACGTACAACTAGGAGCGTAGCTTTCGAATACACGATGTTATGCCAGTTTTTTTATCTTAGATATATAAATGCTTTATTTTTTATAATAAATATGCCTTTCAGAATTTATTTACTGTATTTAATTTGCTTGCTTGTTCGTTGGATGTTGCACAGCGTTACAAGGGGGTTGTCTGCGCTAGCCGTCTTTAATTTTGAAGATATAGATTAGAGTGAAGGCAGTTAGTCAATACTACCCACCACGTTTAGAGCAGAACGGATAATACACCAACGTTTAGGGCAGAACGGATAATACTACCCACCACGTTTAGAGCAGAACGGATAATACACCAACGTTTAGGGCAGAACGGATAATACACCAACTTTTAGGGCAGAGCGGATAATACACCAACGTTTAGGGCAGAACGGATAATACACCAACGTTTAGAGCAGAACGGATAATACACCAACGTTTGGGGCAGAACAGATAATACACCAACGTTTAGGGCAGAACGGATAATACACCAACGTTTAGAGCAGAACGGATAAAATACCAACGTTTAGAGCAGAACGGATAATACACCAACGTTTAGAGCAGAACGGATAATACACCAACGTTTAGAGCAGAACGGATAATACACCAACGTTTAGGGCAGAGCGGATAATACACCAACGTTTAGGGCAGAACGGATAATACACCATCGTTTAGGGCAGAGCGGATAATACACCAACGTTTAGAGCAGAACGTTTGTTTTTTTTCAATTTCGCGCAAAGCTACACGAGGGCTATCTGCGCTAGCCGTCCCTAATTTAGCAGGGTAAGACTAGAGGGAAGGCAGCCAGTCATCACCACCCACC
>NW_013671770.1:7369-9171 GCF_000517525.1 Limulus polyphemus | reverse complement strand
GTTTTTTTTCTCATCACAAATGTCTTGTCCTAGTTCAAAGTTGCCCTGATAATTAAGTTAATAACCCTGGCAAACTATTAGTTCAAAAAAAAAAGCTCCCTGATCCCACAAATACAGCCAACCAACCTGCTCGTCCTTACATATTACTCTAAGCCTATCTATCATTCAATGACCTACTAATAATGACATCCCCACTATTTAAGTCTCATTAGTGTCCCTCACAGAATTAAGTTGTTATGACTTTTTCCTTAAATACCTTTATCAATTAGCTCCTCTGACTTACCCTTCCCTACATCATTAGCCCCTACAAAGACTACATTACTGATAGCACTCTTTACTATATAACTTGTTCTGTCAGTGATATTCTCCACCCCTGCTCCTGGATAAACACAATCCAATTCTTTTCTCCCTCTACTTAGCCCACAGACTATCCTTATCCAAGTTTATAATACTTACACTCACCAAGCCCTAATTGAACACTTACCAATCTTAATAAATCGATTT
Source organism: Limulus polyphemus (assembly GCF_000517525.1). Taxonomy (NCBI): domain Eukaryota; kingdom Metazoa; phylum Arthropoda; class Merostomata; order Xiphosura; family Limulidae; genus Limulus; species Limulus polyphemus. The sequence continues at coordinate 8,667 of NW_013671770.1, read as the reverse complement.
TTTTTTGGTAATTAACACAATTAAAAATATCAATCAGATCCTTAAATAAGATATTATAAAAACTTCAGGAGATATTAGTTTTCATTCTTCTGTGTCGACGACAGTCAAGGTTGATCCTCGTCGTCATTGGCTGATACTTCTTTTGATGGAAATGACAGAATGAGATGATGGTGTATCATAATGGCCACTACGAGGTCCACGACTGACGCTGGAGGAAATAGTTCCAAGGACAGCACGTGACATGGAACATCGTTTTTATTTTAAGGTTTGTTTGTTTGGTTATTAAGCACAAAGCTACACAGTGGGCTATCTGTGCTCTGCCCACCACGGGTATCGAAACTCGGATTCTAGCGTTGTAAGTCCGCAGACATACCGCTGTGCCACTGGAGGGGGGGGGGCTTTATTTTAAGTGTGAATAATCTACAGTTGGGAAAAAAGAAAAATATTTCGTATTTGAGAGAGGAAACGTTGTTGGTTATTTACTGGCCAACTGTATGCACACCGCTCTGTTCGAAATTGGAAGACTAGAAACATCGAAAAATTTTCGATATTAAGCCTAAATTTTATATATCAAATATTTACGTTTCTACGTCGACATACAGAATGTATATACTGCCTCCAACAATACCACTACAGTGTTTGTTTGTTTGTTTAATGAACTAAAGTAAGACGTATATAATTCCACATTCTCTGATAACCCAGTTTTGCCAGTAAATATTGTTATTGCTCTATCACGTTATATATGTCCTGGATTATTAAATATTAATTTTTTCTAGAAAGTTCTATACCTATGAGCAACTGTCTTGTTCTAATATCGAAGATTACTGTCTCTTCTGGTACGTGAGTTTTTAATGTTCCTAATGATCCTCCGTAGATTTGAAGAGAGTCTATGATAATATAAGTGAGGACGATTAGGCTACAAACCCCAAGTCTAAGTGGAAAAAAAAAAATCACCTGGAAACATTTGTTGGAAATTTCGTCACATGTAGTTTGGATTATCAATAATCAACGGTGAATACTGTAATTTTAATGCTTCAATTACTTTGACGTATGCACATTTATTTCAATAGTACCTAAAATTTACTTTATTTGACCTAATTGACCTTAAAGGTCAAATGTCAGGCTGGTATTCACCATCACACTAATTAATTATTGTTTTCTTTCTTCACTGAGAAACTTCGACATATACACAGTTATTTCAATATTACCCCCAAGTTTACCTTATTTGACCTTAAAGGTCAAATGTCAGGCTGGTATTCACCATCACACTAATTAATTATTGTTTTCTTTCTTCACTG
>NW_013671770.1:1750-6611 GCF_000517525.1 Limulus polyphemus | reverse complement strand
GGTTACGTTTTTTCTTCTTCCGGTTCTTTTTTTTCCCAATTCGTTATTACTGTTACAATTTATTTTGTGATTTTGATATTAACAACGTTTTTTTTTTTTGGGGGGGGGAGGATTTGAGTTTTGATTTGGAAATTGGGTTGTTTATTCACCAATTTCTGGTCAGCCACTCCTTTATTAGTGTTTAATATTGTGTTTAATAAATCCCTTAATATTTCGCCCCTGCTAGTAATATCGTTTATTTGATACGTCACAGCTGACGTTCGAGCCTCTTCTCTGTGAAAGTTTGTCGTACCTTTTAGTTGATTAGTTAGTTCTGAATTTTGCCAAACGGGTTTTCTAGCAATAAAACAATGCGTATTTTTCCTTCTATCGCTTGGTTCAATATATTTTTTGTTTGCTTTAAACACTAGCTCACGAGCTTCCTGGTGCACATTGAAAGGGCGTTCTGAAATAAATCAAGTAGTTTTACAACGACTAAAAATACAAAAATACCATCTTTTTTTTTCTTACCTTCAATTAATACTTATTTCCTCTTAAGGGGGGCCGAAAGCCGCCTGGAATGGTCACCTATTTTAACCACTCGCATCATTAATACAGTAGTGTGTTGTCTGACTGTCTGTCTGTCAGTCAGTCAGTAGACACTGAAATGACGTTAAGTGACGCTTAACGTTGCAATTTGTACTGTCGTGACGTCAGTAAAACGTGCGCATGCCACGAATCATGAGAAGAATTATGCACTCATTAGGCTACAACGCAGCATGACATATGAACTTCAAAAGCAATAAATGAAAATATTTGTTACTTGTAATTTTGGTTTTACTTTCTCTTGAAATAGAACACTTTCGGGGTCTCTGCGGGAGTATTAGGTCGTCAAAAAATTAATGTCGCTTTTTTGTTGTTGAAAAAACTTATAAAAACAAAACATTTATTAAATGAAATAGTCTCCATTCTTATCGATGATGCTTTTCCATTTTACAATAAGGTTGTTAATGCCCTGATTAAAAAAAATCACTTGGCTTTGAAGCAAAAAACATGTCGATGTCCTCTTTAACACCTTCCACATTTGCATACGTTTTCCCATTAAGATGGTGTTGCAGTGAATGAAAAAGATGGTAATCTGATGGTGCCATGTCCGGAGAATATGGTGGATGTGGGAGAACTTCCCAACCCAACTCTAAAAGCTTGTGTTGCGTCAAACGTGCCACATGTGGACGTGCGTTGTCGTGGAAAAGAAGAACACCTTTCCGATTGACGAGTGAAGGGCGTTTCTGATGAAGGGCTTGATTTTAACGTTCTAGTTGCTGACTGTAAATCTCTGCATTGACAGTTCGCTGTAGATTGAGGAGTTCGAAATGAATTATTCCTTTGATGTCCCACCAAATGCACACAGCCATTCCTTATTATGAACTCATAAACTAGAGGGAAAGTATCTAGTCAAAAGCACCCTCCGCTAACTCTTCGGCTACTTTTGTCTGACCGAATAGTGGGATCTGACCGTCACTCTTACAAGATCTTACAGAGCTAAAGCGAGTAATGAACCCTCCAATTCACAATCTAAACACAATAACTTTCTGATAACGAAATGAAACGATTGTAACAAGGTCAACCTTCTCTATATACTCATGAGACGACATTTATAGAAGTCGAAATATTTTTTTTTTTACATGCAAACTTTTTATGGAAACCACCCGAATAAAGAACGTACTGGTCTCTCATATATTTCTTTTTTTTTATGTGTTTGTGTATTTGAAGCAGCACAAATCAATGTTGCACAAACAAGAAAAAACATTTGCTCCAGATTATCACTGGACTTACAGTTCATTGACATTAGTAGCTTCAGGTCTACTGCTCTGATAAAAATTCCCTGCACGGTAGTCGTCACCTTGACTCGCTCGTGCCTAACGTGCTAAGCGTCGAAAGTTTGTCTTTCCTATGTTTGTCTCTATACATTATAACGTTAATTCAACACGTATATTGGCTGTTTATAACAAGCACATGAATATTACGTTTCTTGAAAAAAGTAAGACGTTACATCGGGATCGAGAAACTTTAATTGCGAATGATGGTAAACATCTAGATTTCACTATTAGACTCAACAAGCAAAAAACATAAATTTATAACAGCCAACGTAAGGCAGGGGGGGGGGCACTTGCCCCTCAAAATGAGACAAATTTCTGCGGACGCCCATGAGATGCGGTTGTTATTTATGGTAAGACTGAAAGGCTAATTCAAAAAGTTTTACCATATTCTTCATCTCCATCAGTTTGCGGTAGATAATATAGATAAACACCTATAGTTGAAAGTCGTGCACCATGGGATATATGATGCCAACTAGTTAGTTTCCAGTTAAGTATAAAGGATATCTCCATCTTGAAAATTCTAAATTTCGAATCTGAACACATCTTTATTATCTCTTCTGCTTAAAAGCGATTAGTTGACAAAATGTAGTTCTTATACAATCTGTTCCGACAAAATTTTGTATCGGCTACGTGACTTGCTTATTTGCAAATTCAAAATCATTTTAATTTCAGGTACGAACTCTCGTGTTTAAGCATAAAGACTGATTTAATCATATAAAGGAACGTATCTGCCCAGAACAAGTGACATTGTTGGTTTGAATATTATAAATGACGTGTTTTACACACACACACACACACATATATATATATACAATAATGTGTAATTAAAGTTTTGGTTACTTACTTAATCTAATGTGTCAAAGCGAATCACAACACTTTTGGGAGCTTAATAACACTTTTGTTTCGGAAATAAGAAATGTAATATTATGTCGAACTGTGATTTTCTTTTCGTTGTTTTATCCATATCTGCGAATAATAAAAATTGGAATTTTAAGCCTAATCAGTACCTTACGCACACGTGGTGTAAGTGGGCATTTACGATACCTTAGGGTTTAGGTATAGCCCCTAATTTTGATCTACTGGACATATGAAACTGAGTTAGCAGATGTACCAACACAAGGACTCTTTGAACAGAATAACGGGATTGACTGTAACTTTCATAACGCGCCTATAGGGGACGGTGTCGAACAACGGATCTGAAGTTCTGTGGTACGCACTCTGTTACCACCCAATAAATAAATAAAAACTGTACTTTGCACTTCAGGGTTGTGGGTACGTTATAAGACTGTCGGTGAAATTCTACTATTCGGTTTGACAAGAGTAGCCCAAGAGTTGGCAGTGGGTAGTATTGACTAGTTACCTTCACTGTAGTCTATCACTTCAAAATTAGGGTCGACTAACGCAGATGACCCAAAAATAGCTTTTGTGCGAAATTTAACAAACAAACAGTATATAGAGGCATCGTTTTGGGATCTCTGGACTTTGCAAACATACGTGAGAAACAACTGATATGGATTTTGTAGATCTAATAAATACCGTTGTCCACAAAAACTACAGGGTTTATAAAAAAAATGTCCCTATTATGAACACAAACTTTCTGTCTCGTATTAATATATGGCTCTGGTTTGGTTTGTTTGGAAATTCGTGAAAAGCTACCCGAGGTCTATCTGCGCTAGCCGTCCCTAATTTAGCAGTGATAGACTAGAGGGAAGGCAGCTAGTTATCACCACCCACCGTCAACTCTTGGGCTACTCTTTTACCAACGAATCGTGGGATTGACTGTCCCATTATAACGCCCCACAGCTGAAAGTGCAAGCATGTTCGGTGACGAGAATTCGAACTCACGACTCTCAGACTGTGAGTCGAGTGCCCCCTAACAACCAGGCCATGCTAAGGCCCCATATGGCAGCGAATCAAGTCACTGGTTGGATCAACTTATTGCTTGTACTAATAAGAAGAGATTCTATAACAGTCTGGATTTTAAATTGGATTTTTTTTTGCTATAGATTAACGGTAAGAAGAGGGAAGACAGAAAAAGGTTTGTTTGTTTGTTTGTTTTGAATTTCGCGCAAAGCTACACGAGGGCTATAGGCGCTAGCCGTCCTTAATTTAGCAGTGATAGACTAGAAGGAAGGCAGCTAGTCATCACCACTCACTGTCAACTCTTGGGCTACGCTTTTACCAACGAATAGTGGGATTGACCGTAACATTATAACGCCCCCACGGCTGAAAGGGCGAGCATGTTTGGTGTCATGGGGATTCGAACCCACGACCCGCAGATTGCGAGTCGAGTGCCCTAACCACCTGGCCATGGACATAAAAAGGAAAATAAACAGAAAATTTACAAAAAAAATCAAATTCTGTTCGGTTGTTTTAGAGTGAAGTCGCTTGGGCTATCTGTTGTATCGACCGCTGGGAATCCAACCCCGGATTTTAGTGTTGTAAGTCCATAGACTTACCATAATAATTAAGATAAACTTTGTTTGTTTGGCGGGATGTTTTCGCAAAGCTACAAAAGAGTTGTTCACGCTGACCGATTTTAATTTTGTTTATTTGTTTGTTCCTTTGTAATTAAGCACATAACTACACAATGGGCTATCTGTGCTCTGCCCACCACGAGTATCGAAACCCGGTTTCTAGCGTTGTAAATCCGCAGACATGCCGATGTGCCATTGTGTGTGTGTGTGGGGGGGGGGCTTTTGATTACGAATTGATCGACTAGAAGAAAGGCAACTAATCAACAGTACCTACCGCCAATTCTTGGGCTACTCTTATCGGCCCCAGAGTTCAGAGCAACGTTAAAATCCGGGGTTCGATTCCTCTGCTATAAAACAAGCAAACAAATTGTACAAAATATTTTCTTTTCTCAATAGATAAACATTGCCAGGTGGTTAGGGGGCGCTCGACTCGCAAACTGCGGGTTCGAATTCCCGTCCCACCAAACATACTCGCCCTTTGTGCCATGGGGGCGTTATAATGTGACGGTCAATTCCACTCTTCGT
>NW_013671770.1:0-1367 GCF_000517525.1 Limulus polyphemus | reverse complement strand
TCGTTGGTAAAAGAGTAGCCCAAGAGTTGGCGGTGATGACTAGCTGACTTCCCTCTAGTATTTCACTGCTAAATGAGGGACGGCTGGCGCAGATAGCCCTCGTGTAGCTTTGTGCTTAATTACAAACAAATAACACCTGTGTTTTTTTTTACACAAATGGTAGTGATTATGTCGGAAAGAAGATGAAACCGATACATAACATAATTTGGAACCCAGTCTTGATTTTTATTATTATAGAATTAGCTGAAGTTAGATAATGTCGGAGAATTGTTGAAGAAGCTGTTACTGTTGATTAGCAACGAGTCTTTAAATAAGATGTCACCGCGAATTAATTAATTAACGATCTCCTGCTAGATCGTAGAATAATATCATTTAATACCTTAACCATTAGAAATATCTAAATATTTTAGCGTTGTCGTAGCAACTTGCTAGACACGCCTCGTGTAATACAGCAACTAGCTAGCTACGTTGTCGATATGACCTTGGACTGAGCAAACAATTTGAGAAAATATCGTTTCTAATAGGTTAAAAATTACCAACAGCTTGTGAATTAAGTACTTTATTGGCCAATAGGAAACATTGACATTAAGTCTACGTCAGCGATTTAGCAGCAAAGTACCGCCCATTCCGGCATGTACAGGGACAGACTCACAGTTATCTCGGCAGAAGTATCAACGCAGTGGTGTTTGTGAAAAGCTGTCATCGCACGTAACTGTGCTAAAACGAGGTTATTGTATCCAACAGTGTGGTAATCTCGGCTGACTGGGACCTGTTGGTTCAGGTTCGTTCTCCACTACGCGACGAGGCTAGGGAAAAAAAGAGGTACGTAACTTCGAGAAGAGGTTTCGAACATTAAAGTGAGCCCCTCGACTGTTTATTTAACTTTTTTTTTTATCTGTTTACGTTTTATTTATTTCTTTTATAAACAACGCCATTTATGTAGATGTCATATATAAGGCCATGATAATTAGCATGTTTGTTTTGATTGACGTGTGTTATAATGTGTACTGAACATGCTATAGGTAAGTACAAAACAAATTATATCTGAGTGAGGGGAGATCTAATGAGCGGAGTTGGGACTGAGAAGTTATAACATTTTACTGTCATCTAGCTAAACGACAACTCCTATGTTATCTGTCTCTCTCAATCTGTGTATTTATCTATATAGTCATTTGTCTCTCTATCTATCTGTTTTTTTTCTTGGGGGAGGAATCCACCCTTTCTCCCCCTATCTGTTCATTTGATGGTTTTGAAACATGAAAATTAAAGTGAATAGGTCGCCAATATTCCGGATTTCTTTTCAAAAGAGGATAGATGAATCCTATAGTTACTGACTATCGGAGGTCAGAGGTCAAGGAGCTTGGGAT
>NW_013671769.1:49598-54379 GCF_000517525.1 Limulus polyphemus | reverse complement strand
GAATGTGTCAGAGTTTGTGAAAGTGTTACCGGAAAGGATGGATGATATTCAACATCAAGTGCATTCAAACTTGAAAATATCTGCTGAGTTAATGAAGCTATCTTATGATAAGAAATCTACTGAAGTCAGCCTTGAACCAGGAGACAAGGTGTGATTGTATAATCCCAGGAAGACCAAAGGGAAGTCTCGTAAGTTGTCTTCTCCATGGGAAGGCCCATATGACATAGTGGATCGTCTCTCAGACGTGACTTTCTGGATAAAATGTGGTCGGCGAGGTAAACCAAAAGTGGTGCATGCCAATAGGATTTGGCGTTATCACAGTCCAGGACATTTCAGTTGGGACGTAGTGAACAACAGAACAAATGACGCTGCTGAACACGTGTCACCTGAAAAAGCCACTGTCGAAGAAGAAACTCTACTCAGTTTTGAGAAGGGAAACAGTGAAGCTCTTGATGAAGTTACTACTGCTAATGCGACTGTTACCGATGATAGGACATTTCCTGATGAAGCAGATGCATTCCACATGAAGCAGAAATCAACGAGAGGGAGACCATTACGGAAGAAGATACGTCCCGTAAAATTAAGAGACTTTGTTGAATTGTAATTCTGTACCATTAATTAAGTTATTGTTAGTTGTTATTGGTTTAGTGTAAGTGGCTATTGTTCGGGACGAACAATACTAAGGAGGGGGCAGCGTTGCATCAGCAGAGGTCATGTGACTAGTATCACGCCACGTCGTTCTCGAACATTCACGTCCCTTCCTTAAATCTCGGGATCCTTCTAGATATAGTGTAGTCTTGTATATATAAGACGGTCACAAAGTGACGGCAACAATGTGTGTAATTGAACTGAGTATTGTTGAGTCGTGCACGTGAGACGTTCATTGAGAATTATAGCGTTTGTTAGAGCGCCACTGTTGAAATTAAGTGTATCGCAAAGTTATATTCAGAAAGAATAAACCAGTTTTATTTAAGAAAGTACTTCTATCGGTAAAGTTTCTTCGGAAAGAATTTTTACGGAAAATTAACGAACGTACGGAGATGTAACAATATGGTAGTTGCTAATTCAATCGATTTAATGCATTTCCAAATTTCACAGTTGAAAAAATGGATTTCACATATCCAGAAAGACAAGTGGTATGTAACAAAAGTCTCTAGGTACATCTCTCTGTACATTTTGAAGAAAACTGTTTTGATAGCACATTTCAAAATGTTTGTGTGAGATAGTGTTCTGCATACCGCATTTTCATTTCCTGAGTACCTACAAAAGGCATATTATTGTTATGAGTATACTGTTTCAATTATTCAAATATTACTTTAGGTTGTCAAAAATTGGTTTAAATGTTTATTCTGAGAGATATTTTGATGTTCAGCTGTCTAATTTGTTTTAATTCTTGATTAACTAAAGTTTTTTAATTGTTGACTTTGTTGCTAGATAAAGATTGTTATAACAAAACTAAATAAGTAATTGAAATGAATTGATATCACACATAGGCCTACAGTACTGTCAAGAAACTAATCAAAGAAAACTTTTAATATATTTGAAATTGAATACTCATAATAATGTATTCTGTATCTGATAAGAAAAAAACCTCTCTGTGAAATCAGTGGGAATATATGTGAAATTTACTAAGCACATAAGCCAAAACAACGATTCTCGTTGTTGTCTTGTCTTTATAGACAAACTATAATTTTCTTGAGTGGCAGTGTATAATTTTTTTAGATGTTAATAGTTATTAATAAACGAGATAATAATTACAACAGTCAAGCTATTAAGAAAGACTGTCCATGTAATGAAGTATTTATGAACAAAAAGAAGAAAATATAAATGTATTAGTAAAATATTGGTTCAAATATATGTTGTGGTTTATTTGCAGTTTGCCAAAAAGAGTACATTAATAATCAATTCAAGCATACCTGATCCAGTCACTTCAAGTACAGTATCAGTATAGAGCAATGCTAAAAATCCTAACTACGAAGTGAGTGATAGTCCTGCAACAGTAAAAGTAAAAATGAACAAAACAATTGATCATTTGAACACAGATAGGAAAAAAATAGTTTCCACAACAAAAGAACAGGTGTTTCATTACAGGTGAATGTGCAAGTTCTGAAAAAGGAAAACTTAATATCCACCAATGGTTTTGGTATCCTGAACAGAACCTTTTCTAACACACCTTTTAGAAATCTTCAAAAGAGCGTTACTTTTCAATAGAAGTAAAACTGACTCGCAAAGCACACCCTCCATTTTTCGGGTATTTTGCCTTGATAATGCAGTTTTACTTCACCAAAGCCTAAAATTTTGTAAGAAATACTTTCAATTTTGCTATACTAAATTCATCTGCTATTTCAAAGTGGTATCAAAGCAATAATGGAGAACCCAACTTTACAAAAGAAGCATTTAATACATTGATTTATTTCAACTCAATAAATCCATTATAAGAGCTCAATAAGAAGATCCAGTGAGCAATTTTTATAACTTTTTCTAGTAGAAACAGAACAATATATTTTTCAACAGATGTCACCAACCAAAGAATGTATGCAACATAACATAAAACACCACTTAATGGGTTTCTAACTGAAATACAAATTAAGCCAGGGTCATTTAGAAGACTTTTGCTGCTGTTTAGTCATCTTGCAATAGTAATAACAATCCTACTGTTAGATAGTTCACAGCTGCATAAAAAAAAAGATTGCTCATGCACCATGAAATAAAAGCAACATGAAACAGCACTTCCAGGGATGAAACATCATTTTACGTGTCACAAAGATCACATGGCACTTTCTAGTGGTTCTACAGATGTGTTAGACATATGAGATATGCAAGTATAGTTTTGAAAAACAAAGATGCATCAAATTACAAGCCCTTTCCTACCCATAAGGAAGCAGCTATAGGATACATGACTGCTTGTACAGTCAAATGGCACAAAAATAATGCATCATACAGACAGTTTGGAGTGGAAGCCTTGACAAATGAAAATTCTAGAAATTTGCCAATTTCACAACAAAGAAAAATTAAGAAATGGTCTGGTATCTACAAATGTAATTGATGAATGTCAAGCAGCAGAAAGGTGTATGAAAGATTTCCAAAGTTAATAAATGGCGAACTTCCTCAAGTAACTGCAATAAGCCTTGGAATAGAGACTGATGTATTTGAAGTAGTTTTTGGAATGGAGTTTTCTCTGGTTTATATGAACACATGTTTGATTGTGCACCAGAAGATGACCATATTTACAGTGTGGTAAGATCTTTTGGTGTTACATCCAAATATGAATGCACCACCATGCTAAACAATAATTTACAAAAGTTCCAGGTGAAGGAATGAGAAAAAAAGTTTTCAAAGTAAATTTTATTTTGTAGTTTCAAATTCTGTGGTGAATTAAAATATTTGTACAATGCCCAAATTATATATTACTGTTTTACAAATTTCAAATGTATATAAGACATTTATTATCTTATTAAATGTAACATTAAGTATTACATATAAGTATTGTAGTGTAACTTAAACTAATTCAGTTGTACATGTATTCTATTAGCCTATTTGTTTAGACATACAGTATTCAAAATGACAGTAATGCTGTATCGACAAACAATCATCTACAGCACATTACATTTATTTGTTTTTGCTATTTCTATATTAATACTTGCATTGTGTATATATACTGTACTTTTTTCTTTAACATAACACAATGTTTAGGGGCAACAAGGGACCTATTGGTCCATCTAGACTGTTCCATCCTCTAAACTGAACTAAAACTATTAAATATGAAAACAAAAACCCTCAAAGCCACCCCTATCATTTATATAGTTATCAAGCTTTCATAAACTCACTTAAAATGTACTGCCTTCACAATATCTGAAGGCAATTCATTCCAAAGGCTAACCACTTGACATTTTCTTAAATTGAAAATGTATTTCCAATAATACTTACTCCTCTCACACTTACAGCTATTACTGACTGCAAAGGTTTCTTCCTTTGCTCATCTAGGCATTGCTCTGATTTTTTTCTTGTCTGCTCCAGTCTTTTAAACCACACTTCATTACCATTGTCTCATGACACTCTCCACTTACGTCAGTGCGCTCCATGTCCTGGAACTGTATATAAACACCTCATTCAGATAATGTTATCACTTTGTCGAGACTGACTCAATCCCAGTCTCTGTGGGGAGGAAGGGCAGGAGAGTGTCAATGGAGATAAGTATGTTTGGAAATACATTTTCAATTTTAGAAAATGTTAACTTACTTAAAATACTTACCTCCATTCATGCTACAGCTAGAATCCCACTTTGATCAGGTGGAGGGGCCAGTGAGGGCATTATCCATACAGAACAGGTATGCTCTTCACTCAGAACTTAATTCATGTACCAGATAGCCAAGGTTCCACTGCTCAAGGTTGGAATTATAGGGTCATGGTTCCTACATCCCAAGTTGGTGGCTAGGGCAATTGAACCACTATATATGGTGGGATCTTGTATGCCTTACTCAATCTGAAGAAACAGAACTCATCCAGTCTGGAGTTATGAACACTCATCCTCACTTCCCATCTGTGTGGGCAAGGTATATTCTTCTTGCCCCCAGAATTATGGGGAGGACATGAAACAAACTATGCTCAACCAAGGACCCTGGATGGGGCCACTCTATGTTCGGAATTTATGAGGAGATAATGGAACCTCTTCTATAAACAATGTACTGAACCATTATTGATCTAAAAGAAGATAGTCAAGTGTCAAATTTGAACTGGTATTATGAGTAGGCTGTAGCGTAGGCTGGTGCCTCTCCTACTGA
>NW_013671769.1:43251-49588 GCF_000517525.1 Limulus polyphemus | reverse complement strand
GAGTAGGCTGTAGCGTAGGCTGGTGCCTCTCCTACTGACATTTGGAAAAAACATCCAGGGATCTGAGTAGGAGGTCCCCAACTTCAACTTCTTCTGCAAGAGTGGAGAAATTCACTCTTAACACCCTGGAGAAAAAGCCTCTGTCCACTACCCCAGTGACTGAAAACTGGGTGTGGTGAGGACTCCCTAGCTCCATTTGTACAATCTAGGGAGTAATGCATGTTGGGTAACCCTGAGGAACAGTGCAATAGCTGAACCAAGTTCCCTAAATTTTTAAAAGCAAACAAACCCTGATTTATTCAATCCAATGATAAACAGTAATGGTTAGGATTCCCTTATGCTTTCCTCATGATAGTCCATGAGTGGCAGTTCAGCATAGTACAGTAATACCACCCAGTCAGCTTCTAGGTGGTTATATAAAACACCTCATTTATATAGAGCCTGATGCAACTTAGATAAAGTATATTGAATTAGTGATAGCCAGTGCAGAACTGGTTTGATAAAAGCTCACTTGCTTGGGCAACACTCGCCACAGAGTTGGATCCTGCAAAAATGAGGTAAGGACTCACAGAAGATTCCTTGCCTTCAAAGAGAGCCAGAATAAAAAGTCATTTTCTAGCATCTCTGAAAGCATGAGTGCGGGCAACAATACCTTCAAGACCCTCACTGAACATGACAATGATCAAAATCTCATAGGTCATAGAAGTGAGAAATAGTAATCAGATGAATCAGTGAAAAGGATTTATCCCCTTCCCTGTCTGACAGTGTCTTGTGTAAGAAGAACTGGTCTGAGGATGTAGGTATAATGATAAAGCAGTCTGTGGAGAAACAGCATAAAACACTCGGACTGGCGATGTCTGTAAGTCAGCAGCAACAAAAAATAAACCTTCAGGTAAAGGTGATACATGGCATGTGAGAATGTAATCACAAACAGGTGTTGAAAAAGGGTCTTATCCCATCCCAACACTTCATTTACTCTTGATGTATTTAAAGAAATCCTTACTGTTAATTTTTCCATTTTCAGCCAACCTTTTCTCATACATCCATTTTGATGTCCTAATTTCCTGTTTCACACATTTTCTTGATCTTCTAAATCTCCCATCACAATAGTCAATTTAAATTTCTTAAATCTGTGATGCTTTTCTTTAATTTTGTCTCTTATATATGTCCCACCAAATGCAAAGCATTACTTACTGTGAATGGAGTCCAGGTTTTTGGGTCGTAAGTGGTTTTTGTCTAGGACTGAGCCCTTGTTTTTGGCATTTAATATTCGCATAGAGAATCCACTTTTCATCACGGGTGACAATTCTGTCTAAAAATGTTTCACGTGCCAGAAGAGACGAAGCAATGTTCACATGTTGGAAATGATGATCATCAGAGAATTCATAAGGCATCCAAGCACCTTCTTTATGGAGTTTTCCCATATTCCTTAGATGTTTACTTATTGTTTTATGAGAGACATGCAATTTCAGGGCCATTTTACAAGTGTGTTTCCTTGGGTTAAACTCAACAAGGGTCTTCCGAGCATCAATATCAATTCCAATACGTCGGCCCTGCCATCACAGTTTTTTAAGGCTAAAGTTACCTGAACGAAATTTGCTGAACCATCGTTGACACTTACGAACGTTCAAAACATTTCCATAAACTTCTTTGATATTCTTTGTGGCTATAGAGGCATTGTTTCCCTTCTTGTATTCAAACAGCATTACATGCCGAATGTGTGTCTCATCGTGTGCTATCAGAATAAGAGTATACTAAATTTAAACATTATATAGGCTACACTAACGTGATGTTTCGGCAATTCGTTTTGCTATTATATGTGATGTAGGTTTTTTCGGGGGTGGTTAGTGAGAGTGTTCCATTAATTTCTTGATGACCTAATTCTTGCTTGCTAAGGTGTATGTTAAGGAATTCTAGGGCATTTCTCCATCATCATACTTTTACATACTGGAGTGACTGACCAATGATTAGGCCCAGAAGTGTTGATCATTTAACTTGTATCTATTATGGAGACACAAGTCTGGAATTTCAAGTTTTGCCTGAAGCTGTGGTTTTTCCAAGAGGTATTTGACCAACAGGTAAATGTTAAGTACTGTGAAAAGTTTAGGTTCTGCTGTGGTTCAGCTCAAATGTAAAGGAAGAAACCAATACAACTTATACAAAATACTCACAAATATTTATTGACAACTTGCGGTGTTATAAAAGTAAATATTCTTACCACCTTTTCTGCTGGAAATACAAGAAATATTGATTGATTTAACTTATCTGGAGTTTGGAACAAGATCTTACTGCACTTTGAATACATTTCAATTCCAAGTTTTCCAATTCTCTAAAATTTCTTACCTTAACCTAACACCAGATGACATTAAAGTTAATTGACATTAAAATTTACTAATACAAATACATTCATTATTTCAATTATACAGTTTAAAATCTATCAGTTTTCAACTGCTACAAAACTATAAATGTCATTGTTTTTGCTACTTTCACCAATGTGGTTCAGGTTGATGAGATTCAAAATATTATTAACAGTTCCAAAAGTTTAATTACATGTTCAAATTACTTGGGTCCTGAGAGTGAAAGGCAAATTAAATGTGGTATTCAAGGTTCTGTATAATTATTTTTTCTACAGCTACACAACATTTGAGTGAGAGATGATCTGAGCATGGTTCAAACATTTGTGGATATTTATCCTTCTAATAAATGTAGAATGTCAGCTATACTGCAGAGACATATGTATTAACTCTCTAATGGTATATTTGTTTACTCTGATTTATTCAAAAACAGAAAATCCTCATACCAATATAAAGTTATTATAATACTGTTTTAATATATGATGTCAGGTAACTTACTGTTACTCTTATGAAATGTTCACCTTAAAAACTTCAAAGACAAGAAAATCAAGTTTATAATACATATTTTATTTTGCATACTTAAAATACAGCTTACATCATACAGAACTGAAGTGTTCCTCATTAATTTTCCACCTCAATGGAAACACAGCAAGCATGGATGCAAAGCTAAAGTGTAGTAGTCTTGTATAATCTACTTTTACTAAACACCACCACTGGTAAGGTCTGTCTTACTTCAGGCACATGCTGGACCTAAAAAACGTGTGTAGAGAATTTTAAGTGGAACAAACTCAAGATATATTTGGAAGTATTTTGATAAAAACTAGCTGCTCTGAAAAAGACTACAACCTCTTATAAATCCTGCTCAGCTTTTGATAAACTGACACTCTATTATCACCAATACCTTTGTGAGAGTTAATGTCTCTATGACTGGCTTCACTGCCTAACATCATCACAAAATAAGTACAAAGCCACTAAACAGTAAATGTTCCTATGGGTAAAACTATTAATTCACATAAAGTAGTTTACAGTTACATCAGCGAAACCTCACCATGTAAACCACACCCGTAAGGTTGCTTGATTTAATGACTCAGTGTAATCTGGTCATAATGTAAAAGCAGTTAATTTTTACATACTTCATGTGTTATATAATGGTTAAAGAAACACTTCCATAGAAGAAACCAATGTATCCATAGGAATAGAAGTCACAGACACACAACTCCTTATTTTACTTCAAATAATGATGGAAGATTCAATCTCATTAGTTATATACTTTTAAATTAATTAAAGCACAAGCTCTGACTCATAATGGTGAAATTTAACTTGAACAGTGTATATATATATATATATCACAAGATCTAGGGGGCAGAATCCTACTAGATCATATATAAGGACTGAAACTTGATGGTCAGTTGTAGTTTGACCCATTCTCGTCTGCTTGTACATACTGTGTGATTTCTAAATAAATGGATTTTATCCTTGTTCTGCTTGAGTTTATACTACTGTTGGAAGTAATCACTTGTACAAGAACACAGTGCAGAAACAAAACAAAAAATACCTTGAATAAGAAAAAAGAAAATGACTTGGAAGAACTTTGTTACATTTGTTGGCAGCAGTGGGATCCATAAATCACTGATACCCCAGCTTTAAAGATTGTAGGGGATAAGTTTAAAGAAAAAAGTGTAAGTTCAGGTGATACTTGTTAACCTGACTTTGAATAGAGGTGGAAGAGTATTCTAATGCTGTCTTCTAGAAGAATTGAAAAAACCTGTTACTGTTGTGTATTGACTGTTACTGGACAGTCTAAGAAGTCTTTGGATAATTGCTCCTGTTGTATTGATTGTCATTGAAGATTCTATTTGCTTTATGTTCCTGGTCACATAACTGTATACTTCTAAGGACACTACCAAGTAGTGGAAAGCTAATAACTTTTTGTAGAATCAACCCATAAGTGCACAACTGAGTAACTCATTTGATGACGAGGAACCCACTTTGAGACTAATAATGGTTGGAGATGGCTTGAATGGGTAATGAAGAAAAACTTTAATATAAGTTTAACATAACAGCAAATGTACAATGTTTCGACAAGGTTTTGTCATCATCGGGTACACTGCAGCGTCTGGCCAAAAATCTCGATTTATTCTTCGAACAGTGACAGCATCTGAAACATTTATGTCTTTTGTTTGGCTGAAAACTAATCCAAGCCATGTTATTATCCAAAATTAGGGAAATTGACGTTTTATAAGGCAGGCATAAACAAATATTTTCAGATCTAAGAGCCGGGTTCAACACAAAAAAATTATGGAATATACTTTGAGTCGGTTGTGTGGTTATGGTATGAAACATACATTTTTACAATAAAAAACAAAGGGTTCATTATTAAACTTTACTATATAACATATATTAAAGATAAACTTCAATATATGCAATTATTAAAACAGTAAACTAAATAACTTTAACTTAGGTGGATTCTTGCAATGAATGAAAGTAAAATAAAAATAATCACTGCGATATTGATAGGCCTGGCAGGTTGTTTCAGAATAGGTCTAATATACTCATAACTACAACATTGTACAGTGATAAGCAATGGCTTTTTGGTGTCACTAACTTCAATACTGTTTGTACGGGAAGTGGGGCTATATTTATTTACTTTCATAGCAAAGAGTGCATGTTAATGATCAAATGATATCAACAACCACTTGATAGTATTGCCTGAATTAACTACCTTTGGCCTCATCTTAGTCTAAACATATGCACCATTTGGTTGAACTGAGAGAAAGAAGAAAAATAAAATGACATGGAATTAGTAATGTGTTATGCAACCACAGCACTTCATTGTTGAAAAAACATGAAATGCTGAATCCATCATTAAAATCTTAGAAACGAAGTTCGACTTTGGGCTCAAAGAATGCAAAAATAGTTCCTGAGTTCTAAGAGACCAGAACTGTTCAATGAATTTGGAGAAAATACTGGGTACCAAGATGAAATGTTTAGTTGCAATGGCGACTTAGCGCCTGGAATTTGTCAAGGCCTGTTATAAGGTATGGTGACAATTATTAGGAAATCATGAAATTAATTCTGGCAAAACATGCAAAAAATTATGGGTTTAAAGAATTAAAAAATATTTTTTGATACATATTGAAAACTTGAACAAATATTCAAAAAACTAAATCTCTCTTCATGTTAAAATTCAGCATTTATCTCATTAGTCAGGTATTTCAGATTTTCACTATTCATTTCATTAGTGGACAGAAGCAACAAAGTCATATGTGTAAAATCTAATGCTCTTTTATTAGTTCTTTCAGTTTCCTTGAAAATGTGGAGATATCATGGAACATGTTTTAAATATAAGAAAAATTTTTGCTAAAGTCAGAAAATAATATTAATTTAGCTTAACAAACCACACTAGCTAAATTAATGCATTACCAAGGCTAGTTGGTCCATTTAATAACTCCAGAGCTAGAAATTGAGGCTGAAGCCTATGATTTCTTTGATTAAAACTATAAAAATTAAAGTTACCACATGTACACATCTAATGATGTTACTGTAGGAAAATTCATAAGTTTTACAAACCCATACATATAAGTGACACTTATAAATTTTATGAGAATTGCATGCAAAACTTTTTGTATGGTTAAAAATGTCTTTGAATACTTTGTTACTTGTTAAGTTTTAGGTTTAATGTGTATCTTATGTAGAAATGAACAGTTGACCAATTGCTTTCTGTTCTAACTCACATACACATATTGGTGTTTTTTTATACAAGTATCTGGTGTTGATCCTTCAAGTTTATGCAAAATTAACTTGAAAAAATTACTGAAATAATAAGACAATAATCATTTCAGGAATCACATTAAATAATCTTAATTACTATTAGGTGTGAAATACAGTTAAAACAGTGCTCAAGAGATAAGGTTATTTATTGTAAAGTATGAAATGATGGTAAAACAGTGCTTGAGAGATAAGGTTACTTATTATTTGGTGTG
>NW_013671769.1:33806-42277 GCF_000517525.1 Limulus polyphemus | reverse complement strand
TTTATTATTTGGTGTGAAATGATGGTAAAACAGTGCTCGAGAGATAAGGTTATTTATTATTTGGTGTGAAATGATGGTAAAACAGTGCTCGAGAGAGTAAGGTTACTTATTATTTGGTGTGAAATGATGGTAAAACAGTGCTCGAGATATAAGGTTATTTATCATGTGATGTGAAATGATGGTAAAACAGTGCTTGAGAGGTAAGGTTACTTATTATTTGGTGTCAAATGATGGTAAAACGGTGCTTGAGAGATAAGGTTACTAATTATTTGGTGTCAAATGATGGTAAAACAGTGCTCGAGATATAAGGTTATTTATTATTTGGTGTGAAATGATGGTAAAACAGTGCTCGAGAGATAAGGTTATTTATTATTTGGTGTGAAATGATGGTAAAACAATATCTCGAGCACTGTTTTACCATCATTTGACACCAACTAATTAGTAACCTTATCTCTCAAGCACTGTTTTATCATCATTTCACATCACATGATAAATAACCTTATCTATTGAGCATTGCTTTACCATCATTTCACACCAAATAATAAATTACCTTATATCTCGAGCACAAAACAGTGCTTGAGAGATAAGGTTACTTATTATTTGGTGTCAAATGATGGTAAACAGTGCTCGAGAGATAAGGTTATTTATTATTTGGTGTGAAATGACAGTAAAACTGCTCGAGAGATAAGGTTATTTATTATTTGGTGTGAAATGATGGTAAAACAGTGCTCAAAAGATAAATGTTGCTATTTCAATAATTTTTCAAATTCACCTTTACATGAATTTTATGGAACAATACAAGGTGCTTCACAATTTATCTAGAAAAAACAAAACAATGTTTAACTACATACACGTGTTTGTACTGAAAGCAATTGATCAAGTGCACATATCCACATGAGAAAAACAAAGAAATATAAGCTGAGACATTTTTAATTATATAAAAACGTCTGTTTTGCATGCAATTATCAAGAAGTTATGTTTCACATATGTACTTGCCTATGAAAGCTTATGAAATAATAAATAAATAAAACACAACATTAAAATCAGTAAACAATTAAAAACATTACTGAAATGTGGACTCTACATGTTTTGACTTTTACCACCTCATCATCAAGTGTGAACTTGCAAGACATGTCATATTTATTTCTTCTTATCTAGATCATGTGACCTGTGTGTAAGTTTACATTTCTGTATAAATCTACGAGGATGACCTGCCACATTCTTACACAGACATTTGCCGGACCTTTGTCTCTACTTAATAATTCATTATCTTTTTTAAACATTATTATTTCTAAAGACTCTTGGATATTATTGGCTCTAATACCCATTGGTTGAGCCAATATTACTGTTTTTTCCCATAATATCTTATATTGTGTTTTTTGTACGTTTTGCTACGGCCAAATTTTCAGTCCTTTAATTTTTTTTAACATCTCTTATGTTCTACTACACAAAATTTTAAATTACATTTTGTCTGTCCAAGATAAACATTTCTACATTCACATTCAATTTTATAAATTCCAGCTTGTTCCGTTAACTGTATATTATTTTTAGCATTACCTAAGATTTGTTTTATCTTATTCATTGGTTTGAATAGAGAGAGTAACATATCTGTTGTTTTTTTAAACACCACTTTGAATAAACTAGAGTTAAATCTTGAACATAAGGCAATACTAAACATTCCTTTTATCACTTTTAACTTTATTATAACTCAGTTTTAAGGTAATATCTTGAACATAAGGCAATACTAAACATTCCTTTTATCACTTTTAACTTTATTATAACTCAGTTTTAAGGTAATATCTTGATTCATTATTCCCATATTAGGAAAGTTCTTAACTGCTCTATCTACAATAGTTGGTTTAAATCTTTCAACTGCTGTATATTTCATTAGTAACAACTCATTTTGTAAGCCATCTTGTTTTGTACATATCTTCAAATTTCTATGAACATAAGTGTAAAATGCAGACTTTTTTTGTTTCAGTAATGACATGATTCCTGGTGTGGTGGCATAACAAGAGAAGAATGTTTCAGATAAGTAAATGTTTCTAAATTCCCTTGTTCATTCCTTTTTATGAGTACATCTACAAAAGTCAAACTATTATTTTTCTGAATTTCATAAGTTAACATTTTCTAACCCTGAAAATGTATTTCCGATAAGTACTTACTTTCTCACCGAAAGCTATCTCAACCTTCATTTGCCATCTAAGCATTGCTAAAATTTTCAACAGCACATCAGTCTTTTATACCCCTATGTTTATTGCATCATTGTAGCAACATGTGCTGATCAGGTGACTACTTTCCACCAACCATACTGCACCACCTATAATACTAGCACAGGTAGCTCCCTCTACCATTGCAGCACAATCCTCACTTTTCGAGAATTGGCATATACAAATGTGAAAACACCAGCAAATCAATGGGGAGGAAGGGTGGGAAGTTGGTCAGTGGAGGTAAGTACCTATCAGAAATACACTTTCCGAGTTAGAAAATGTTGACTTCCGACACAGTCCTACCTCATCTCACCCAAAGCTAGAATTCCACATTGGAAAGATTGAGGGGCCGGTGAAGGTGCAAAAAACAATCAAACAAGCAGAGAAAAACTGCCAAGTAAAAAACAGGTGTGTCACAAGTAAAATAAAAGGCATCTGTAGGGTATAGCACTACTTCTGGAACAGGTATGCTCTACACCCAGTAAAGAAGAAAGGAAAACACATATGATGGAATTGAATAAACTACATGGCTAGGGTTAGAGGACCATATATGAAATGTTTCTAATTGTGTAGCAGTTTTAATATTGTGTACTATTTGTTTATTGTTTTAACAATTGCCATGAAAATAATATCAAAGCATATGAATTTTGAGACAATACACTTTTAGATCTAAAGTTGGTAACTTAGATTTTTTTTTAATTTTACAATTAGAAAGTGTTCTATGATTTCTCCACATTTTCAAGGAAAAAGAAAAAGAGTACTCAATTTTACATGTATAATTTCGTTGCTTCTACCCACCAACAAAATGAATAGAGAACGTCTGAAATATTTGATTAATAAAATAAGTATTGAATTAGTAAGAGAGGTAGACAATACCTTTCTTTCTAACTCACTTAAACTGTGTACCTTGTTTCTTAATATTTTGGTACTTTAAATAAACGAGTTCAATGATGGTTTGTGTTTACATCAAATAAAGATTACTATTTTTCTCTTAAAAAAAGTATGATTTTCATTTAGTGACACTGGTTATAAACCATTAGCAAAAGACTATACATTACAGTACTAGATGTGATACAACTGCTCCTTTCAAAGATAAAATTATCTTCACTCAGCAAACCCCCCCTTTTTTTTACTCACCTGATTAAACCAACGAGATAAATGTAGATATTTTTCTTTTTCTTGGAATGTCAAACTTACCTGAAAATGTTAAAACACATATCTCATCAGTTAAGCTATTCTGAATTTTTATCTGTTTGTGAAAGAAAACTCTTAACTTAAAACTTAACTTCCTAATTGATAAAGCTACACAAATAATTATGTAGAAAAGATTAAGATATTTTTCTAAAATACTCTGTAGTTTGCTGAGGTTTCAAAGCTGTTGGGTGTTTTTCTTTAAATAATGGTATTAGTATATATTTATTGAAATGTAAAAATAAAGGATAAGATTTCTGCATAACCCCTGTAAAATAGCTGTAGCGTCATAAGAAGTTTAAATGAATCAAAATATAAATGGATTGTTACAGTGTGGAATCAAAATGTGTTTTAAACAAGTATCTGTCACTCACATCACATCTTAGTTTACCTTATTTGTGGTCCAGAGCTGTGGCTCTTAATAACATTAAACATGTTCTTACACATTACATAAGTGAAAATACTGTTGTAAGCTTTATTTTAATTTTTTAAAATTTAGGTGTTAGCTAGAGGGCACATGATGTTAATATCAAGTTCATAAAAGTAGACCAAGAATACCTAAAAAGTTCATGATGATGTCAAGATCTAATAAATTCAACTATAATCTATACGAGTGCATCAGTTATAAATACAAGTAAGCAGTTAGTTTAGTTTACTGACTTATAGTTAAAACTGCAATTACGAATTGTCCAAGGGAGTTGAAATGGTGAACTATTTGGTTTACTAGGAAGTACAGGTTAACACAAGTTCCATACATTTAAATATTTGGATTGAGGTTACAATACTATAAGAACACAAGTTACATAACTTGTTACAGTTAACACAAGTTACATAATTTTAGTTCTTTGGATTGAGGTTGCAATTTTATATGAACACACTTTACATACGCTTAGTTCTTTGGATTGAAGCTATAATTATATAAACACACGTTACATACACCTAGTTCATCAAATTGAGGTTACAATACTATAAGAACACAAGTTACATAACTTGTTACAGTTAACACAAGTTACATACTTTTAGTTCTTTGGATTGAGGTTGCAATTTTATATGAACACACGTTACATACGCTTAGTTCCTTGGATTGAGGTTACAATTATATACAAACACACGTTACATACACTTAGTTCATCAAATTGAGGTTACAATTATATACAAACACACATTACATACACTTAGTTCATCGATTTGAGGTTACAATTATGTATGAACACACGTTACATACACTTAGTTCATCGAATTGAGGTTACAATTATATACAAACACACATTACATACACTTAGTTCATCGAATTGAGGTTACAATTATATACAAACACACGTTACATACACTTAGTTCATGGAATTGAGGTTACAATTATATACATACACTTAGTTCATTGAATTGAGGTTACAATTATATACAAACGTCAAATCTCCCTGTAAGTCTGCAGCATCTTTGATATAGTTAGCCACCCCAAAAATCTTAATGTCATCTGCAAACTTCAAAATCTTGTTCGTCATTCCAGAGTCAATATCATTAATACAAGTCACAAACAGCAGAAGACCCAGTACAGAGCCATGAGGCACACCACTTGTAACTGTTACATTTCACCCACACCCATAGATTAAATTTTTGTAACAAGTCTTTTGTAAGGCACCTTATCAAATGCTTTCTGAAAATCAAGGTAAACCAAATCCACAGCATTTCGTGCATCAACTCTTCCAGTAACATCCTTAAAGAATGTCAGAAGATTTGTTAAACAAGACTTTTCCTTAGTGAAACCATGCTGCCTCTTTGACACTATATCAAACTGCTTTAACTGACTCTGCAATGCATCTTTAATAACACTCTCCAAAACCTTTCCAACTGCTGATGTAAGACTAAACTGGCCTATAATTTCCTGGACAATGTTTATCACCTCCTTTAAATATTGGACTAACATTAGCCAACTTCCAATCTTCTAATACTCTTCCACTCCTCAATGACCTATAAAAAATACTAGCTAGTGGTTCACAAATAATATCTTTAAGTTTCTTTAAAACTCTAGGATAAAAGTTGTCTGGTCCAGGGGATTTATCAATTTTGAGGTTTCCCAACTTGAGGTTAATGTTGTTACCATTTTGCAGAATGATGTATGTGATATTCGATTATCCACAGACATAAATCATTCAATGTAAAACCAATAAAGGAACTCAATAACCTTTTGTCTTGTAAATCGTGGAAAATTATACTCTTTTTCTCCATCTAAGTAAATTTTCTTTGTACCCCAAGATAAAGGCAAAACTCTATCAGGACTCAAACTAAATTTGACAGCTTGTTTGACAACACTGGGATTATATCTTGCCACAGAGCAAACTGGATTTACAAACTCAAAACCTTGTGTCAGTTTCTAGTAATGTCGATTCGCAGTATCAAATGCTTTTCTACCCACTCCAAAAGCTTCTGCAGTCGTCTGTGTCATAGTTTGACATTGAAGCACCGTAACTACTTTCCTCTGAACTGATTTTTCTAGTAAGGCTGCCTGTACATCTCTCACTGCTTCCAAAAGTTTATCTTTCTTACCACTTCCAGCAATTACTTCCCCAACAGCCTGTAATAATCCATCAGAGTCTTTTAGTAATGGCTTAGAACATGGCACTCCTAAAGCTTTCCTACAAAATGTAATAAGCCAAGCTTTTCTTTCCAAATCATTGAACACTGATGTATCACACGCTTGTTCTGATGGAATATTCGATATGGTCATATATTCTATTCCAAGAAATGTCTGAACAGCATGCAAGTCAGCTCCTGATAAACAATTTGTACCAATCAAAGTACATGATCTGGATTTGTGCTTTGTTCTTGATCTCTTTGTAGCCTTAGTTGATTTGGCAGGTACAAGATCCATGTCTTCATTATCCATGCCATCAGAACAATCCATATCACCGCTTACTTGCATTATAGGAATTGGATTTTCAATATCACTAGAACTGCTCATGTCATTTGTGTAATCGATATTATCTTTTTGCCGTTGTCATGCTAACGCTGCTTTCTTTGCTACACTCACATGTTGCTTTCCTCCTGCAGTACATTGTAATTTGACTTGTGGATCTAATACATCATATCCACAACCATATCTACTGCACTTAAAACAAGTAGCACAGCGCTTAACTTTACATTTTAATGGCTTCATTTCTTACTAATCTATACCTCAGAAGTATGGACAAAATCCTGATGAAGCTTGGATCTCAGATCATCCTTAAAGATGAAAAGAATTGCAATCAATGACTTTTTCCAAGCACAAATTTTAACCAATCAAAAGCAATTACCGGGATGACTTGAAAATTTTGGCTCTGCCAAACCTAGTCTCCCTGGCTCACGGAACCACTGTTAAAATGATATATTTTACATCTATATTTTTCCCATACATTTATGCTCTGGTTCAGGCATAATACTTGTATCTTCCTTCATAAAAATTGAAAAGAACATATAATTTAATAAGTTTACCATCTCATAATATTCTCAGATCAGTTCCCCACTATCATTTGTAAGAGGCTCAATCCCCATCCTAACATTTCAGTTGCCATCATATACCTAAAGAATTCCTTATTGTTTAATTTAACTCTCTCAGCCAACCCTCTTTCATATACAGTTTTTGCCCTTTCAATTTCCTTTTTGAACCAGCTCTCTGGATTTCTTATAGTTCTTCATGTCCTTATTATTTTCAATAAGTTTAAATTTCTTGAATTTATTATGTTTATCTCTTATGTTTATGATCTTTTAAACCTTTACTCAACAATACTGGCTTATTCTGCTCCATTGCTCTTTTCTTCTGTAGGGAATATATATATGTAACAATTTTTCCCCAAATTCTTCCCACATCTGTTCAAGATCCCCTCCCAACTCTTTAGTCCAATCTACAGAAGCCAGATCATGTCTCATTCCATCAAAATTGGCTTTCCTGAAATTTGGAATCAGGGTACGATTCTTCTTCAATTTTACATGTAGTAAAATCCCAAACCTAATAGTGAAATGGTCACTAACCACAACTCTGTCTATCATATTCACATTAGATGCTAATATCAAATCTAATATAGCTTCCTCTCTTGTAGGTTCCATCACCAGTTGGTGTATAAAAGTACAAAATTACAAAAGTACAAAAACAATTTCCAAAAACCTATCCCCCTCACCATCAGACTCAAAATTATCCCAATCAATACCCCTGAAATTAAAATCTCCCATAATAACAACATCTTTTTCAGCCAACATTCTAATCTCATTATGCAATTTCTCATTAACTCTTAGATTCTAATCTGGTGGTCTATAACAAATCCCAATTACAAGGCTTTTCCTTTTATATCGACTAACACCAACCCAAACTGACTCAACCTCAGTGCTATTTTCTTTAATATGCTCTAACTCAACAGGATAAAATTCACTCCTCACATATAAAGCTGCTCCTTCCTCTTTTTTCAATACTCTATCTCCAGTAAATAATCTGTAGCCTGGTATTTCAAAAAAAAGTTTCCCCTCATCAAAATTATTCAAATCCAACCAAGTCTCCATGATATACATAATATCAAAATCCTCAATTTCCATAACTGCTTTGAACTCATCAATTTTATTTCTAATACTACTAGCATTACAACAGTAACAATTAATGTGTTTTATGCCTGTTGTACATTTCCCTGTCAATTATATTTCCTATTTTACTAATATCATAGCCTTCACTTTTGTCTAGCTCTAGTATAAACCTACTACTATAGCTGAGTTAATAGCCCTTGTTAACATGCTAGCCCCTACCTTGTTTAAGTGTAAGCCATCCATTTCAAAAAGATTAACTTTCCCATTAAAATTATCTCACAAATCCAACCAGCCTATTTGCTCATACCTACATATAGATCTAAGCCTGGCATTCAATCCTAGTGACCTACTTGGTATCTCATTCCCACAATTTATTCTTGGCAATATCCCTGACAAAAATCAAGCTATGAGCCCTTTTTTTAAATGCCCTTATCAATGCTTTATACTTATCAATAAGCTCGTCAGATCCATCTTTCCTTACCTCATTAGTCCCAGCATGTACCAGGAAAACTGCATTGCTACTAG
>NW_013671769.1:30447-32806 GCF_000517525.1 Limulus polyphemus | reverse complement strand
GTTATAAGTAATATAGTATTAAATGACGGAGAGAAAAACCACTGGTAATTTCTGAAAGAAAGGATGTGACAGTTGGATGTGGCAAGAGGGGTCTGATTTCCTATTTGATGGCTCTGTAACCAAATAAGATTGAAAGCTATGAAAATTATGCTTTGCCTGAGCAATGACGACATTATTATGAGTAATTTACATTAAATTTTGTACTTCTTGGAGGGGTAGTAAATAAATTAGAGAAGAAAGGATACCTAGAGAAAAAATGCCACAATTCTCACATTAGGGGAATTCAGGATTGTGTTATAATATATTGCCTTATAAAATAACAACTTATATACTATTAAGAAATTGATTATTAGCTATGTTTCTATGTTTCTATTCATTGGTATTTAAATTTTGAATGTAACTCACTTAAAACCTTGTAACATATGCAGAAAATTATGCTCTTGGAAAGAGGGTTAACAGAAGTTACATAAACTTAATTCTTTGAATTGGGTTTATGATATTATATGAACACAACTATATGGAGCCAGTAAATCATATGGTGATTAAAAGAATGCACACAACTACATTTAGATACTCAAACAAGTGGATTCTTTATGGCAGATGTTAAATTTAAAAAAAGTGATGTAAACTTATCAGCACATTCTACTTGCATTTGTTAAAGAAAGAGTCCAATAAGATTATCATGGTATAAAATTAGCCATTATTTTGTACAAAGCAATATCTAGTGCAAAGTGAGCCAACAGTGTATTATTTTGAAACAGCAAAATACTGAAACATACTGAGATGGGAAAAGAAAGAGACATGATATATAAAAAATAATTAAGAATAAAAATAAATCAGATTGAAGAGAGGGTCAATGAAGTTACTAGAGATGTACAGAGAGATTAGAATAGTAAGAATGAAGAAGTACATACAAACTTTAACAAAATACAAAATGGCAGTACTGACTATAATTTTGTGAAGAAGTATAGGAAGATATAAAAGCAAGATCATAAAGGTGGAAAAGAACACAATAAAATGTATTGGTAAATGCAAAGATCAAGCCAGTCATACCTCTTTCTGCATCTACTCAAGAATTCCAAACTAAGACAACATTCACTATTAAATATGAAATAGGAAAAACTAGTTGGTATGCACCTGTTACCTCGATTGCTTATGCTATCCGTTACTGTAGGAACTTCCTGTCACCACCATATCCAATTCCAGAATTTTGCTGGCCTGTTTAACATCATCATCCAATCAATAAACTAATTGACTGTGATGTAAAAAGAGAACATTCCAGTCCCAAGTTGCCAAATAAAACCCACTTGCACCTATCAAACTTGACATACTGTGAGCAATTAACACCTATACTACTCTTAAGTACTGGGGACTGGAAACAAATAATCATTTTGTCTGTTTGAAGTTAAGCACAAAGCTATCTGTGCTCTGCCCACCACGGATATCAAAACCCGGTTTCTAGTGTTGTAAGTCTGCAGACTTACCGCTGTGCCACTGGGGGGCTGGAAACAAATAATCTATTGCCAACACTGTTAAGCTTAACATTAGAGTTAAATATATTACATAGTTTTATCACTACCTTATCATCTCACTAAAACAATTAACCTTTTCACTGTTATAAATGCGAGTGGAGTTTTTCGAGCCATACACTGTATACAGCACACTCTCATTCAACTGACAAGGCAAACTGTACCTTATATAGCAAATCAGCAGTCAGTGGATTAAGTTTAAAAACATATATGTACAAAAAACAACTACTTTACAAATATCTGTTACAAATCTTTTTGAGGAATATATATTAACAAAAGATATTAATATAAATATATATTTTACTTAATGGTTCCTAATAGTTTAAATATATATGAAAACTATGAAAAACAACAGATTTTAAGCTTTAATCAAAACTGAAATAATAGACATTATTATAATGTAAGTAGTATTGTTGTTTTTTGATTATGCACAAATATAATGTAAGAAAAAACATATTTACTAAAACCAAAATATGAGGTATTATATAACTATTGTCAATCATACTATTCCTATTAATGAAAAAGATACATACAAAGATTCTGTGAAGACCATAGTAGATACTAATGTCAGCAAGAGTCAACCTATTACCTACAAAATACACCTTCTTCTGAAGAACTAAGTCCAGATCCTATAAATAAAGATAGAACAAATATCTATAAATATTAAATGAAATACAAGTAATTGTAGTGCATGACAAAAATTTCACAAGAATAAAGGAGATATACAATGCACATACAGTTATTAATATATAATTTATTCAGTGTTTAGAAATTCTTAACACCAATTTAAATGCTGAAAGTACACAAAAATATATCGGAAATATATTTCC
>NW_013671769.1:26480-29594 GCF_000517525.1 Limulus polyphemus | reverse complement strand
CACCTTCCATTGGCAAGGTGTTGTTGCAGCCCTATGCTCCACTGGGAGTTTACAGGAATAAAAAAAAATAAAAACCTGTGTGAGGAATTATGTTGATTGGTTTGCTCAAAATCCAAAACCAGTCTGCGGGGTACTGACATCCACGTGAGGGTAGGATGAGGGTTTCCAATTGAAGGGGTGAAGTGCATTTTGACGTCTCACTCTGCTGTATAGTTAATTGCAAATCAGAGGATATTATGTCATCTACACTGGCAGAACACCACAACCCTACTCTGAACTGAATGGTTATAGCCATCTTATGTGGAACCCATCCAGCAGGGTGCCTCCATGGTTGACCACCCCAGTGGCTTGGAACTGGTAAGTGGTAAGGACTTCCATACTTCACTAGAAGAAAAGGGGGGCTGAGAATGTGTTAGGAGAGCCTGGAGGCAGTGCAATGGGTGATCACAAAACCCTATTTTGAAAAGCAGACCATATCAATTTATTCAATTGAGGCATGGCAAGGATGGGAAGCTATCCCCTTCTGCTTTACCCATGAAGTCCATGGGTGGTATGGTCTAAAATGGGCCAATTTATGAAGCAAATGTTGCAAGTTTATTCACCTACAAGCAATCTTGTGAAACACCTCATCTCAAAGGTGAGTGTGAGAAGCCAATAGAAAAGAAAATGCCAATAAACATGGCCTACAGTGCAAATTTAAGATTAAAGAATACCTGGTCAGGCACCACTCACCACAAAGCACGATCAAAATAGTGAATAATGAAGCAAGGGCCTCTGAAAAGAAAGAAATAATGAATAGAAACTTACCCAGTTGGAGTTGCACCAAGGTATGAAAAATGGGCACAGGTAGTAGACGATAACCTGACGAGGAAGTAACCACGATGTGGTGTAGATAAGGAGAGATGAACGTATTAGGTGTAGTCCTCATGCCCGTATGTAGGAGTTCCCCCAATTGTCGACAAAGATGAGATATCAGGGAAAAAGTAAGGATATCAAATCTGATGAGAAGACACCAGAAACAAAGTCCGGAGGAAGATGACAAAGGGGAGTAAGCCAATGAAGTAAAATGCCAAACACAATTGGTGAGGACAGAAGGAGAAAAATCTTGACTCAAGGAAAACTGCCTAGGATTAAAGTGGCAGGAGCGGGCACCAAGGAAAGAAGCCATATTGGCAATAGAACAATGAAGAGCACAGACCATACATAGGAGGCAATCCAGATTGGGACGAGGATAAAGATGATAAATGAAAGGAAGGGAATTAAGCAAAAGGAGAAGTTACCTCCCCTAGCTGCTGATGTCTTTGGTAGTAAGGAAAGGT
Source organism: Limulus polyphemus (assembly GCF_000517525.1). NCBI lineage: Eukaryota > Metazoa > Arthropoda > Merostomata > Xiphosura > Limulidae > Limulus > Limulus polyphemus. Next base: position 28,275 of record NW_013671769.1, on the reverse strand, counting down.
CCAGACAAAGCAAAGAAAAAGAGTGGGAAAAATGTACAAGAAATATCATTGGAAACAAATCTGACCTCTGACGTACACAGGCATAATGGAGAATAAATTATGTTTGAAGGGAAGATTAAATATGGAACACGAGGAAAGTGATGCAAATGAAGGTAAAGTGAGGGAATAAAAAATCACTTTAGCATCCCAGATCGGAATGATAAGCAGTCAGAGAAGATGAATAATCCAGAAGGAACGTATGAACATAGTAAGGATAGGTGAGGTAAAAACTATGTGGTATCAGGAAAAAAAACGAAGGTATGAGACAAGGCTGCCTGATAACCCTAGATCGAAGGGACCAAAGACCCATGGTCAAAAGACCAGGGGAGAAACTCTGCCACCCGAGACACAGGGGTTTGATCTGCAGGAAATCCTTGACTCATAGATTAACTGCAGAACACTTTCCATTTACATCAATAAATGCCCACTGAAGAAGAGCGAATGGAACAAGCTAAAAGAAAGCTACCTGCAGGTATAAATCCGACCTCCCCACCAAGGACTGAATAAGAGCCAAGCATGAATATGAACATGTGAATGTCTGGATGGAGTACTGAGCAAATGAAGTGGACAAAGAAGGGCAGGAGACAAAGGAAGAGGCAGTGGAGGTAAAAATTGGAGCTGGAGAAGTCACGGAAATGACAGTTGAGCTGGTCATTAAGGAGCAATAAGAAGGACTTAACATAGAATGGTAGGGATGAGGGAATCACCCATGGAAGTAAGAGGATGGGGGAGATGAACATACAAGAACCTATTGGACCAATCCTGGCCCAAAAGCATCATCAACCCTAGCTAGAGGAGGAGGTACCAGACACCAAATAGAGATAATGGGCAGTTAAGAGATGTAGTAAAGGGATCTATGTGGAGAGAATCCAATGGAAGACAAAGCCACCAGAAAACAAGAGAATCGAGAGATTGGATAGAATGTGTTTGGATGGGAAAACTAACTGTGATCCAAGCGAGAGCACCTGGAACATGACATGCAAGGATATGAATATTGTGCACGGGGGCCAAAAAGAACAGAACTAATATGTGATAAGAGAGGAAGTGCAAACTGGTGCCACCAACAGGAGCCAACACCTCCAAAAAAAAAGGGAGAAAAGAAGAAAAGGAACAGACCATAAAACCCTACTAATAATGGAAAGGAAAACAAACAGTGGTGTCACACCTGATACTAACCCAAAAGTAAAGAAGCCATGTGAGGAGGGAATGAACTGAAGATGGCAAAAACTCCAACATGGAGGGAAGAAAGAGGAGGTATCCCTTATCAAACCCAAAATGTAAACAGAACACCAAATAAAGGGAAACATGAAACATTAAATATATAAGCAATGATAGGGGGGAAAAAAAGAATGACAAATGCTGGAAGAAGTTAAACTAAGGTAAAAATTGAAAGCCCATAGAACGTAAGACTTGTAAGTACCCACACTCAAAAGAGACAAAAGGAACAGCACAGAAAACATGAAGATAATATTGTACAAAATGTGTCTGAAAATGTGTAAAGTAGGTCTGGCAGATACTGCAATAGAAGTATGTAAGGCATTCTCTGATAGGGTCAGGGAGAACTGACAATTTTAGGACCTTGGAAAATGAGCCGTTATATGGGGAAGGTGAGCAATAGTGGAAGCTGGTACAGCAGACCCTTGCTCTCAGGGATGAACCCATGAATTTTAATTACTGGTATGAAGGATAAATTATAAATGAAACTAAAGTAACTGTAAAAAGTATAAACTATAAAGAAAAATAAAATGAATTAGTC
>NW_013671769.1:10727-25912 GCF_000517525.1 Limulus polyphemus | reverse complement strand
TTATAAACTAAATGAAATGAATGGTAATAATTATAAAGTAGGGATGAAATGAAAGTAACTGGAAAAGAATAAACTATAAAGAAAAATAAAATGAATTAGTCAACATATTAAAATGGGAAGAAAATAGTGTAGGGAATGAATCCTATATGAAGGAGTGGTGAAGAAAAACTGGAACCTAAGTATATATATTAACCTGTCAATAAAACTATGAGTAACGTGATAAATAATACGGTAATGAAGCCGAATCCAGTAAGGTAGTGAACAGAAATAACAACGAAATCTAAACTAGAACTACAGTTAAATCAAAAAGAACAAAACCTAGTTAAGCCTAATCAAGTGATACAGAACAAAGGATAACCTAAGAACAAAAAGAAAAACGAAACTGAACAATAAATAGGCACAATACTGGGAGAAGTCTGTGTGGGCCCCGATTCAAGGGTTCCACCTAAACCAGGTGACAAAAAATTTATTAACATAATGATATAAAAGTAAGAAACTAACATAGTTAAACTAATGAAGAACATACTATGTTAAACCTAATTGAATGGTATAGAATAAAAACAACATAGACTAATTATGTCTTAATGTAACTTAGTATCAACTAATCTAAATAAGCATATGTTATGGAATTCAAATAATGACAGATAATAATATTAACAATAAAATTGTAAAACATCTTATCTTTCCAAAGTCGGTGGACTGTATGGCAAATGTTGGGCTATGAAGCACGATGAAATAAGGTGGAAACTGTCCATAAAGTAATGTGAAAGAAAGCCATTATAAACGTGTGAAAAGAACAAAGAATCTCCATACTGGGAATGGAGATTACATAATGGAAATGAAGAACCAAACACTTGAAATTTGGGGGGTAGAAAAAGGCTATCAAGATCTATGTCTGCTTGAACAGGGTAGACTTCTAGAGGAGGAATTGTGGACGAGAACCATTTTAACGTTCAATCTCCCAGAGGATAAACCCCAATAAAAACCCACACCTGCAGCCTGTGAGACAGTGCTAGTCATAGGCATGACCCCCCCCCCCAAAGTGGTAACTTTAGCTTCGGAATAAGATGGAATAAAAATGAAGGCAAATTTCAAACTTCAGAGAAACTGGAAGTTATAATAAATGAAGACCACTTTGTGAGTATAATAAATACAAACGTGAAACAGTAAAGAACGACAAAGAAAAACATCCGAGTACAAGCTATGCCAAACGAGAAGTATAACAATTTGTATATCATTACTACAAGATCTTCAGATCTTGAAATCTACATCAAAGAAAGTTTACCAAAGAAACACCACTCTACTCTTAACAACTTGCAGACCTAAAATTATTCTAAGTTTATACATTTGAAACTCTATTGTTTGTTAAGAATAAATATAGTTCTCTCATACAACTTGTTATTCATGATAAATTTATAACATACTCTATAGCCTGTTCTTCCTTCCATTTACCACTTTAGTGAATATATATAAGTAAATTGGTGATTAATGATACTATAGCATTAGTTAATAAGTATCATTGTAACATTATGATAAATGATATTCATGATAAATTTATAACATACTCTATAGCCTGTTCTTCCTTCCATTTACCACTTTAGTGAATATATATAAGTAAATTGGTGATTAATGATACTATAGCATTAGTTAATAAGTATCATTGTAACATTATGATAAATGATATTCATGATAAATTTATAACATACTCTATAGCCTGTTCTTCCTTCCATTTACCACTTTAGTGAATATATAAGTAAATTGGTGATTAATGATACTATAGCATTAGTTAATAAGTATCATTGTAACATTATGATAAATGATATTCATGATAAATTTATAATATACTTTATAGCCTGTTCTTCCTTCCATTTACCACTTTAGTGAATATATAAGTAAATTCGTGATTAATGATACTATAGCATTAGTTAATAAGTATCATTGTAACATTATTTTCAGATTTCGTTGAAGGTGAAATAAGTGTATTCCAAAACATTCAAACCTTCTATAAATAAAAATGATTGGTGTTTTGTCAACCATCTTCATCTTTATTATTAATCGACTTCATTTTCCCTATCATGAATCTCTTCTACATTATTTTAACACCAAACTTTATTAATTAGACAACAAAAATGAGAAAAAGTAAAGTAAAATGATTGTATATGGTTGCTTAATTTGCCACATATGATTTAAATATTTATTCACTTGAAAACCAACGATTTCTATAATAAAACATTAAAAACACCTGAATAGAAAACCTTTACAAGTTATTGTAAGTTAGCATAAGTGAGAAATTTCCCCCACTATTTTTCCTCCTTACCTCTAACACTCTCACCATATCACTCTTCTGGTGGACCTGATTAATATACACAGTTCTGTACTCCAGCCACTGATTGATCAAGGAGGACTCTTCAATATTTGTACCTGAATGATAAGTCAATAAGGCAATGATATTAAGTATTTTGGAAAAAAAATCAAAATAAAGCCTCTTATTAGTTACAAATAACACACAGCTACATATATATGCCAGGTAGAAGAGGAAGGTGGGGGCACAAATAACAGGGAACAAAGGACAAAGAAGAGGTAGATTGGTAAAGTTGGAGACAGATGATGAGCAGCATCAGTCTGTGACTCAAACAAACTAGGAAAGAAGAGTAGAAACAAGGAAGAGTGAGCAAGAAAGTAGAAATGGAACAGCCACAATGGAGAAGTGAAGGGAATGAGAAACACCCACAAAGTTCACTGGGGCAAGGTGGAGTTCCTCAGTGTTGAGGTGTAGAGATGAAAGGGCAAATGTGGTAAAAAGGATCAGGGAAAGACAGCAGAACTAGGTACCGGATGGCAAAACCCACATCAAAAGTCTCCCCACCCCTGAAATAGCAAGGACAAAACTAAATGTGAGAATCTCAAAGAGAGGTCAGAATGACAGATATCAAGGAAAGAAGATGCAGAGAGACTGGAATGGATAGGCATATGCTCATGAAAATGGAAGTGGTCCAGAAATGCTAACAAAATGAGTTAGGATTAGGATAAAGAAAAGGGGAATAGGAAAGAAAAAGAATGGCGCATACCTGATAAACACGGTAAAAAATATTCCAGACATATAAAGTGAATCTTCCATAGGAATAGAAGTTCCTAGGGCCTAAAAGAGGAGAAGGAACAAGCAAATTTGTCTTCCTCATTCACCCCACAAATGCAGAGAGAGACTGAAGCTGAAGGACTTGGCAGCAGAAGGGAACCCACTATCCTAAACACAAAGGCTGGCAAATCTTCCATAGGGAACATGCTTCCATAAACAATAATTATGTCATAACATGTGTGAGGAAATTAATTATTCACACAAGTAGTAGTAGACATTACATGTGTTTATAGTTTGAAGAAAAAGAAGGAAAGTAAATTTCCTCCTCATCGTCAATCTCATTACATTGAAAAAGAAAAAACAAATCTGATATGTTCAGTACTGAGAAATAGAATGAAGATCACAAGTGCAAAAGCATAGAGGAAGCTAGTGCACATGTAGGCTATGTTACCCTCCTATTGGTAGAGAGCATTTGTGTTGTAATAACATCATTATATATTAGCATAAATCACAAGGATTCTCAAGAGTTTAGGTAGGAACTGCCTAAAGGCTAGTGGCATTCAAATCTCGAAGGCAAATACCCGGGGAAGCTTTCTGTGCGAGAGGTGTGTATCACCTCAAGAATAAAACTTTGGCTTTCTATTGGTTGTAAATAATATAGTATTAAACATCAGAAAGAACTATTGGAAACATGGGGAAAAAAAGGGATGTGACAAGTGGGTCTGATTTTTTAGCTTACGGCTCAATAAGCAAATAAGATTAAAGACTATAAAAGTTATACTTTGCCTGAGTAATATCTATATTATAATGAGTAATTTACATTGGGTAGTAAGTAAACTTGAGAACAGAGAAGACTTGGAGAACAAATGTCACAATTCTCATACTAGGGAGATTGAGAATTTAAAAAAATATTTCCCTGTAAAAGTAAGAACTTCAAACTTACATAATATTAAAATTTGATTAATTAGCCACATTTTGATACCAAGTTTATTTATATACCATGATAATAAATTAGTTTAATTCAATTTTGAATGCAAGTCTAAAAAGTCAGGACGTGGACACTTTGACCTGCCCACAGAGAGAGAGGATTAAGCAACATGGGAACAAAGATACAAGATTTGATCTGAATGTTAAGACCTTGTGATATAAAGTTAAATGTATTTATTAACCTATAAGTTATTATTTGGAGATACAGTGTACCTGTTATTTTCATAAACAACTGTGAAAGAAAGTTTCAATTTCAACATTGAACTACTCAGTGGGTAATAAATTTTTCATTAAAAGAAAAGAGTAACCAAAACACTCACACTACATCTGAGAGAAAACACAATATTACAGGAGGCACTGATGGGCAAAATAGGCCATGAGATTACAAACCTGATGGACAGAGACATAAAAAGTAAAAAAAGGATCAACACTTAATTGAAAATAAGATGTATAACCCAACTGAGCAAAGTGGGAGGATATAAGTTAATAGAACAAAAGGAATTTCACAGCAACAAAAGACATTACCAAGTGCCCTGAAAAGGGACGGTACAAGTGATATAACAATGAATAGACCATACAGAACAAAGAAAACAATATGGATTGAAATAACTGCAGAGCAAAGAAAGATAAAGGAAAAGGAATGGAGAACACTCACCTTACCAAGCCATCCCAAGTTTGGGAAGGAAGAAGCAGTCAAGAAAGAAGATTAACTTGACATGGTGGTAAATAGTGCAGGAGGAGACCAAGACAAAAGTAACAGTGACAGCTCCCATAAGCACGAAGGGAAAAAAAATCTGTCTACAGCATAGAAAAGAAGAATGAATCACACATGAAACAAAGCATCCTCTGTCAGAGCTGGAGAGTCTGAGATTGGATACTAAAAGAGTTGAGGAGATTTGGAAAGGCAGTGATGATAGGGATGAAAGGTTCAGGCATTCAAAACTGCACCCTGTCTGAACAGAGGCATTGGTGGGAAGATTTGTTGTTTTCAAGCTCAAAGAAACACAATGTGCCACCTATGCTGTACTCACTGTGGATAGGGAAATTCACAAGTTTTACAGATTTGTTCTTGGGCTCTGGAGAGCTCCAAACAGATGCAAGTCTAGGTAACTACACAAGATAGGAGAAGATGGACATTCAGGGTCATGTGGGATACAATGAGCCTTTATGACATCAAACAAAGAAACAAAATAGTGAATCTCTTGTTATACATATATTGGCAAGCTAAAAACCAATAAAGGGGACACATCCAAGAAGAACAAGGGGCTCAAGAGAAGATGGTGTCTCCAAAAGAAACACATCTATTCATGAATGAAATGAAAGAGACATGAGAGCCTTGTTATTAAAAGCTCCATGTCTTAAAAAAATATAGAAGTAGGTAGAGCTTGCCCCATATATGAAGCAGGAAAGACCCCCAAATCAATAAGATACAGGGTGGGGGTTGAGACTGAATTTGAGAATAAAAGCAGCCAATCCACAGAAAACAACTCCCAAAGATAAGAAAGGTCACAATGGAGGAAGCTACATTGGATAGGGCAAGGAGAGGCCAAATGTCCATATAGTAGTGGTAAAATAAGCCTTAAGAAAACAGGAATTGTCACATAACATTCAAAATAAGTGAGGTGGAGAATAGGGCAGGAAAGAAAATTCCCTGAGAAAGCACCTGAGAAACTCAATAGGCTGTAACAAAGGGAGTCATCAGTGTACAAAGTGGGAAAGCAGAGCTCCCATATGACAAAAGCTGAGGGGTGGCTCCATAAATAAATAGTCTCCAGATCTGCAACGGCTCTTGGTCCCCAAAGCAAGAAATCAAAGTGATCTGAGATGACAGCTGATGAGTTGCATCAGCTCAAAGTACAAAAATACATTAAATATCCCCCCAAAAAAACACATCACAAAGAAAGGGTGTAAAACAGTGGTCCTATAGAGGAGAGTGAAGCAAATGTCAGAATGTAAGACAACTTGATGACATACAAGCCAGAAACAAAGAAATCAAGTTAATTCACACGGAATATAATAAAACCAAGGGGAAGGTGGAAAACAGGTATGTGCAAGTTGTCCCATTAAAGCTGATAGTATCATGACATAAGGCCTATAAAAGAGGGTGAAGAATGATAATGAAACAAAGAAGGTGAGAAAGAGATGAAGAAGGAAGAAGAAATCCCAAAACTGAAAGAAGAGATTAAGTTATCAAGGCTCATGCAACAAGAGAGCCAAGATTGTGCAAAAAAATAACTGGAAAGAGAGAGAACACAAAAGATATACCCGTGGAATTCAAGTAGTGAAGGATAAAAGTGGGACAACCTAATCCTCCTCAGGAAGAGGGAATTAAAAGTAAAACAGGTGTGGAAATAATAGCTTTCTGTGTGAGAGGTGTATATCACCTCCAGAATAAAACTTTGGCTTTCTATTGGTTGTAAATAATATTAAACATCAGAAAAAAGTTACGAGAAAGGGGAGACTCAGTTGAAGTAACAGAAACAAGAGGTCAGAAATCCTGGATTCAATATCAGTTTGAACTAATAAGTAAAAAATTCTGGTAATTCCTAAGAAAAAAAAACACATCTGAAAACAAGCAGTGACAAGGAAAGAATGAGACTTTGTTCAAATGCTAGTGCTCCTGGGGATTACTGCACATGGAGGATGTGTCACCTCACTACTGGTGGAAGGCTACAGCCTAATGATGGTTCATCATAGTCTGACACAATACATTAACATGTGCAAGAGTGGGAACTTTGTTCAAGGCTTGTGGCATGCACAGAAAATCTTCACAACAGCTCACAATGTAACAACTGTTTGATGTACAGAGGAGAGTTGATGAATTATAGTAGTTTACACTATTAAGTTTAATTAATTCAATATTTATTTATCTATAGTATTAGACATTTAATAGAGAGCATTAAATTTCTTAAATAGTAATATCTTGATTGGCTAAATGTGATAGGCAGGTACATGATGCTTTAAATATAACAATTCTGCTTCACTGCTTAGTAATTCACTAGGTATGCCAAACCTTGTCAGGCATTCTTGGATTGAAGGCCAAAAACATCAATAACAATGAAGATATCCAACTGATGATCTAAGGCAGATTGGTAATAGATGCTTTCTACAGTTTGCCTGTTACTCATAATAAAGACTTGTTATTGTTAATAATTTACTGTAGGTTTTTAGCAGCTCTTCTGATAGAAGTTATACATAATTTTTGTAACAAATAATTTAATGTATTTTTAATGTAGAATAATGGTGATCAAAAATAATTACCAAGAAGACTTCGCTGGTGACTTTTATCTGTTAAGTATTTGGAAATGGAGACCAGACCACACAGTTGTTTTCCAGCTGATGTTTCCACACAAGGTCTCTAAATGTAACAAGAATGAACAAAGCTACTTAATAATGTTAGATTACATACTTATTTTTCATGTGGTTTTCACACAAGATCTCCAACATCAATAAATGAGTAAATTACATGAAAGTTTAACAATAACATAAACATAAAAGAACATGACTGAACTAGTAAATATTATTATAACAGATACCTATCTGTACCTGTGTAAAATTACTGAGTAACTGCAGCAGTTACACCACTAAATAAGGTGTCATTTGATAACATGACTGAACTGGTAAATACTATTATAACAGATACCTATCTGTACCTGTGTAACATCACTGAGTAACTGCAGTGGTTACACCACTAAATAAGGTGTCATTTGAAATATAATTTTCCCTATATTTGTAACCAAAAGTCAAATATGAAAAATGTTGTTTGGTTTAGTTACAGCAACAGTATTAAACTTCTGTATTATAAGACAATTTCTTCTACATGAGGCTGGGTATAATTTTCTAAAATTCATTCCTGTAAGGTTGTAGTCTCTCTACCAGCAGCAGCTATACTCAGTTGTAGGCCCTTGTTATGGAGCCAGGAAAAAACATTTTCAAAGGGTGACTTGCAGAACATTAATCGCTAGTTGCTGACATCATAGTCTTTCTGAAAACTTTGCTGTTCTAAGTTTGCCACTGTTCATTTGCAGACCTTTTAGAGTTAACTGGATTAGGGCATGGTACGGCCACCTAGAGCTTGTGAGTCCCTGTGCACAACACAACCTGCACACCCTATATGGCTGCCACTGGCCTCTACCACTTTATGTGGTTCTATTATAGATCTACCATACTGTTAAAGTTGAGATGAAAAGTAAGCTATAGAGAAAAAATTACATATATTAAGAATCTGGTTAATAAGTTTAAATTATTACAAGTTTTATGTCTCACACAGATTATTGCTTATAGGTAGGGCCAAATCCAAGTTTTTAACAAAACTATGCCTGGTAATTTTATGAAAAAAAATTTGTTTTTAATCATTCACCCAAATATTCTCAATGGTGAAGCTTTATCAGTAAATAGCTATTAAATTATAGCATTATTATATCATTTATGAAAGCTACAGAAACAAAAATTACTTGAAACATATTACATTATTTTTATAACAATCAAGTTAATCATAATTTCAATTAATTAACTATTGAAACAATTAAAAACAGTAACAATCAGAAACATTATTTTTGATTAGTTGACTATTTTAATGACAATCAATTTAATCTTTATTTTGATTAATTGATTACATGACACTTAATTGATGTAATTGCTGTTGATGGGTAAATAATTATATTGATTAATCAATTAAATCACACTGTAACAATCAAAATTACTAATTTCAATCAGTTAATTATTTTGTGAAATTAATCGATTTAATTGTACTTTCAATTAATCAATTACTTTATATGACACTAATTGATGTAATCATTATTCATGGGCAATTGATCATATAAATTTATAAAATAAATTGCCCATCTCCACTGATATGTTCATAGAAGTTCTCTGAATTCTTGACAAAAGAAAGGTAGTATACTGTATAGTGACAAGGAGAATCTAATGTGCTGATTGTAGGTCTGTTTGGAACTCTGGGTTTGTAAATTTTTAGTACAGTATTTTGCTTCTCTTATTTTATTTGCTTGTTTTAAATAAACATGTATTCACCGACTTATATATATAAGACACAATGATTTGTAAGCATAATGAAATATTTTAATACATAGTACATGTTGCAACAGATCATTGGTCTGTCTTCTTCAAGTATGATACAAATCCAAACAAAGAGGTTTATATATATATAGAACAAAATGTCTAGGGACTATGGATAACAGGATGTAACAACGGGGTGTTATTATGTGACAACAAAAACTGTAACAGAATTATTACCTACTAGGTGAATAAAATTTGCCATATTTTGTTAATGTTACTAGGGCTATTGTTATGGTTCAAATATAAAACACTTGTTTTCATAATTTCAATGCTTTCAAAAATATTTCATTCTATCTTATGTTTTACTTGGTGTAAGAGGGACATTTTTCCCCAAATAATCCAATGACCAGTTTCAAATTGATTACATGTTAAGGCAGATTTTTCAAAATCCTCTCGACGCATGTGGCTGTAGATGAAAGAAAACACCAATGATGCAGGTAAAAGGAAAAGTGCCTGATTAGAGTGAAGGAGTCAGGAATTGATTACAAGAAGGATATAATGAATAAAAGGCCAATAGAATCAAAAGCTGAACCCAATGGGAAGGGAGAAGAAAAAAATCATGAGCAGAGGAGTGGTGAAAGGGAATGAAACTTTGGGAGATATAGTCAAGGGAAAGAAGCCTTGAAAGCAATATAGCAACCCAGAGCACATATGGAGAAACAGCCGAGAAAACCAGATATGTGTCAGCCATATGTGTCAATAAGAAAGACCTGACATGGAGCGACACTGATGAACAAAATCACCTTAGGAAGAAGACTGACAGAATGAGAAAAATTATAAACTGGGTCTAATCCTGTCTGAACATATCAACAAAGATAGCTAATGGATGATGATCCAGAAACCAAAATGAAAAGAGGTAACTTGGAATCGAGAAAGGAGTCAAACACTTCCCATGGAGGAGCACCCCACAGCAGGCAGAGCCACAGAAAATTTGAGGATCGAAAGGCCACTCTTTGGGAGAAAGTGTGTTGGGGCTGAAAAGGCAATCTGCAATGACGACAAAAGCACCTGGAACACAACATGCCAGGAGACATATGTCAAGTGTGTGATTTCAAAAAGGGAGATCCACTGTCTACCTAAGAGAAAACAAGAAGGAGTGGCCCCTTCTCGAGTGATATAAGCCACCACTGTCAATTAGTTGAAATGAAACATGATTAGTAAAATCCTGACAAGAGGAAGAAAATGAAGTAAAGCATGTGGGACTGCTGGAAGTGCCAGGGCATTAACATGGTAAGACATTTTGTCCTCAGATCATTGTCCTAAAGCCTCCTGCTGATTGACCCACACTCCCCAACTTTGGAGAAGAGCATCAGGGAAGAGAAACAAATCTGAATGAGGGGGAGGAAGTAGTAAACCCAATGACCTGGGGGATATGTTAAACCATCAAAGCATATAGTCGAAGAAGGAAAGTTAAGAGGATAATCCAAAAGAACCCTAGTAAGAAACCATGGTCATGCAGCATCTCCTGAAAAGAACATAAATGTGCCAAAAATTGGTACCAAATTATGTGATTAAAAAAAAAACAACTAAGGTAGTGCCCCTAAAAATGCAAATAAAAACATGTACCATCAGCATTCTCAGTCTTGCAGAAATTGCCCACCCATGGGGGAAGAACCAAGAAGTGATTGAGGTGGGACCGACCAGTCCAGAACTCCAGTCAGCATCGAGCATACACAAAGAATGGAGAAACCCATAGGTATGACAGATAAAGGACATGAACATGCCAGACATGGAACATGAATTAAGATGGCAATGGCATAGAATGAAACAAACGAGCAACCAAAATATAGAATATATCATCACAGATACTCCACATGATGCTAAAAGCACAAGAATAGCCACAAAAAATGGACCATTGCAGAAAAAGAGGAAACCGTAAATCCCTATCAGAAGTGGATGGTAAACAAAAAGTATATGACAGTGTTCCACCCCAGAAGAACCCAAAAGCAAAGAAGCTAAATGTGGAGGGAAATAACTGAAGATGGCAAACACCCCAACATGTAGGGAAGGAGAAGAAAGTATCCCATAAAAATTCCCTAGACACAGGTGGAACAGCTAAGAGAAGGGGTGTAAGGTATACATGTCCAGATTGCCCTCCCCCCTACAGATTCTAAGTACATAGAATCAAGAAGAAAAGGACCTACTAAGCCTAAGGCCACTGTGTAGAGATGAGACGTATAAAGATGTCACCATGAGTGTCAAACTGATTGATAGGAAGAGGAACAAAATCTACTGTGTCAGCATACAGATAGATTCGGAAATACAGACCTTAGACAACACAAGGTCGAGATGAAGATGAGGAATCCCGTTAAGGAGAAGCCCTACTGGACACCCTATGTTAGGAGAAACAGACAAAGGAATTGCAAATGTTGGAGCAGACTTTGTATATGAACTAAGAACAGTCTTTGTACATATTAAAAAAAATATTGTATATATTTTATCTTGAATTTTATGTCATGATATAAAAGACTGTTTGGTTTGGATATTAGTGATTAATTTATTTTTGTGAGTGAATATTTTATTATTGTTTAGTTTTTGTTATAATAAGAGTTAAAAGCAGACGATTGTAGAAGGTTTTGTTCAAAATTCATTGATGTTGATACTCGCAATATATTGATGTCGAGAATATAGAATGCAGATAGATGATTAGGTAATAAAGATATATATAGTGTGAGATGAGCTGGAAGTAGCAGACAGACAGACGCAGACACATAATAGCAAAGAAAAACAAAGTTGGCATAAAATTAAGTACCGTAGAAGTGATAGGCCTAATGATTAGGCTTAATGTATGATATGTTAGAGTAAAACTAACAGTAGAAAAAGAGATAAGAAAAATAATAGTATTCCATCAAAACATGGTTCTAAAATAACTGAATCTGACTGAGAACACTTTGACAAAAGGTACAGAGGATCTTCAGAAGAAAAGACCAAAATAATTATGGTAACTCACACCACAATTGTTAGTGAATCACAGAGAATACTAGTGCGATAGAAATATAGAAGATAGTTTGGCTTGTCAACTGAAATTCTAAAGTAATTGAATTGGCCTAAGTGAATATTTGACAAGGAGAGAACTACATATATAGTATTTATATGTCCATAATATCTATAGTGTTGAAATATTTATTGTACATACGTTAACTTATTCTAAATATATGTGTTATTTTGAAAACAGGTAAAGAGCATGCTGTTTATTCATTGTTGAATTTATCACTAACAAGTCACAGACACATACTGTAGAAGAATCCTAAGCACAATAACAATATAGTATATATTTATACTATTAAGAAATATAAATAAAAGCCAATTATTTTGACGAATGGCAAAAAAAGAACTTATATATACAATATTATTTTTTAATCTCACAGATAGAGTAGTGGATGGACCAGTGGCAAAAAACATGCCATTTTTGTTGATAGACAGAAAGTATAAGGGTTACATGGACAGGATAAAAGAAGGACGATGTGCTGTGCAGTCACAAGAAACCTGACTGGTGAGAAAGGGATCAAACAAATCTCACACTTGAAGATGAAGGGATGACACTCCTGGGTGAAAGGGTATAAGATCGGAGCAGGAATGACTGTGATGATGACAGAGAAAGAGGTTTATTGAATACCAGTCAATAAAGAAGAGTAACCAAGACTGAGCTAGCTAAAAAAGTGCTACCAACAGGATCCAAAAAGGAGTGTCAAGAATCAATGCTAAGACACATGGCAGAAGGTGAAGAGAAAGGTACACATACAGGAAGAGATAAGAACAACACTGGCTGAGGGCATCCACAGCCAGAGCTGCTGGATGAGGTACTAGGGACTAGAGGAGGGGGAGTTTGGTATTGAGAGAAGTGAAAAAAGCATGAATCATTAGCATACTCAACTGAAATATCTGAGAATGAAGTGATTGCACTGTAGAAAGAACCCTGTCTAATCAAGAGTGAATCTACCTCTAAGTTCAAAGTCCCTGGAAAATAACTAACAGGATGTCAGATGAATCCGATGTGAATGGGCCCAAAACAGAAAGTTCAACGTGCAATAACAAGCATCTATAGAGCAAGTCCCACCCTGATGATTAATATGGGAAACAACCATAGAACTGTCAGAATGGAAAATGCCTAAGGGATGGTCAAGAGTTCCAGAACATTGACATGGAAGGTACGCTCCACAAGAGGCTAAACCTCTGAGGCTATGGAATCATTCAGAGACATGCCCTAACCTGTAAGAGATGCATCGGTGAAGAAATGAAAATCTAGATGGAGGCAGCAGTGAGATGCTGACTGTAGTGTTGGCAGGAGTTAGTCACCAAGACAGATCCTCGAGAAGAGAAGATGACAACATCACAAGAGAGGATAGAGGTTCGTAAGAGATTTTCCACAGATCAATCATATTCCATTGAAGAAGTCTTATGAGCTCAGTCTAGAGGGACAAGATGTTCCAGAGATGCAAGAGACCCCAAAAAGGATAAAAACCTTTCATGCAGAAAGTATAGGAGAGGCAAGAGTCAAAGTGGCCAGATGCTCCATCTCCTGCAGATGAATGAGAAAAGGCTGTGCCCAAATGAGTCAGGAATTGAAAAGACTCCAAGGTGAACCAATTAATGAGTTGGAGTAAGGAACAATTTGGAAAACTTGATCAGCCAATCTAGATAAACTATCTTGTAATGTGACTGAGTAGAAAGCCTCCTAAGAAGAAGCAAGGAGGAGTCAGCCGTGCATGTAATAATGGAAGTGAAATCCAAGACTGGAGATGTCAAAATTGGTACACTGAATCTTGGTGAACGAAAAAAGGAAAGGAGGGGAGGACAGGGCAACTGAAATATGTAAAAAGACATCTGAGATGTCAACTTAATCATCCACAGCCTGGAGAAAAATGATCAATGGAAAAGAAGAAATCCGTCCATCTTGAACGGAGGAACCACCAGATATTGGTTGAGAGAGGAAAAGTCCATGATGAGATGCCAGTCCATAGCCTATTTGGAGAAACAAAAATAAAATCCTGGAAAGGGGGCAAAGGACTGTCTTGATAGGTCTCATGCCCAAAAAATCTGATCTATAATAACTTTTACTAGCTCAATATATACACACATCGAGTAAATCCCAGGAACTATTTATTAACACATAAAGACAAGTTATACAAGACTTTTCATAAACATTGAACAAGCAACATTGATGCACTGAGTGGTGAATCCAACTGGTCACCGGTAGATTGCTACCTACACATACTGCCTGTATAAGTAGTATGAATGACAAAACTACTTTCTTACTTAATTTGGTATTGAAGTATTCATATACCACAGCTCAGAATATGTTAGTGCTACACATTTACAATAATTAAGATAACTGTACATCAAAAACCATGCAACAATAAACATTTGTACCTCCAATATTTTGCTATTGTTGAGTTACATCATACACAGGCGAGACGAAAGCACAAAATGTAGGTAGGAAACTTGTTAAGTATTATTAACAGAAGTATGTGTGAGTTATATAATAAGTGTGTAATGATATCATAATATCTGTAATGACTATGTGTCAACAGATGCCTATATCTGAAGGAAGAAACAAAGTTAATTCCTCACAAAACTAAGTTCAAAAATACCATTGAAATACTGAGTACTGTATAACAAGAAAAAGTCAAACGTGACAGTCAGCAATAAAACACACTTATTCTGTTGTAAATAAAAACTCAAGGCCAAACTATCTGAATATTTCTTAAAATACCACCATCGCAATGACAAGTAATTGGCAAGGTTTCACACACATGCACAATATTGTGTGACTAAGTCATCCTCTACCAGAATACACATCAAGATACAAGGATTTTCATCAGCTGCACATAAACATCTTAGGTTAAACAATTAAATAAGTAACCACATAATTAACTATGTCTTTTGAAACCATATATATACACACACACACTAATTATTAACTAATTATAAAATGACTGTGTTTAATATAATATAGCATATGGTTAATATGTGACCATTTAGTCCTTTAAGGCTGTTTTTACAAATGTACATCATCGATTTATATTATCTCTTTCAGCCCGGGCTC
>NW_013671769.1:9852-10706 GCF_000517525.1 Limulus polyphemus | reverse complement strand
GGTTTGTAAAGCAATGTTTCTTTCACGCCTTTTTTTTTTCCAAATTTTCAATTTAAGAATAAAAATACTTTTACGCATCAGAAATTTTTGAAATTTCACATGCAAAATCTTTATAATGTCCAAATATTTACCATATGTTTCTTAAGAAAAAACTTTATATTTTATTTGTTATTTTCACGACAAATTTCTGTACAGGTTCAGTAGATTTAACCGATCTTGTAACCATCATAAAAAATTAGGAAATAAATATAAATTATGCCTCTTTCGTTCTAGAATGAACTCAAATTATAACTAGAAAACATAAATTAGATTAAATAGCCTAAATCTCATAACATTATACATTTATATATATTTAATATTTTTATTATATTGACCTTTCAGCCATGCTTGGCTAACAATGCAGAACTTACAATGATGCATCTCACATGCAATTATGTTACTGTATCCAATAATATAAAAGTGGCCTTTAGTCTTTACAAAGTGACCTGTTTTGGCTGTGTTTTAGTCAACTAGTATTTTGTAAAATACAGTCACATTTCAATTATTATGCATTATATATGTATATAGATTATTGCTATTTACAAATAAGTTCTTAAATTCATTTTCTTAAAACATAGAACAGTAACTAAAGAATAACGCAAACAATTATCTCTTCTAGTTACGACCTTTGTAGTCAGTTGCTACTTGATGTGGGTTGCTAAGCAATTAAAAATTTTGCAAGTGGAGTATATGAAACAAAATATTTTTCCTAGGTTTATATACACATTTGAATAACTAAAAAATTATAAATTACTACATCAATACCATAGAATTCTACTATAATTTATCAAGCTTAGTAACTAAGCTTTATTTGG
>NW_013671769.1:0-9635 GCF_000517525.1 Limulus polyphemus | reverse complement strand
GATTTATTATGTGAGCAATATCTTAGCAAATAGAAAAGATAAGACCTTATTTTATATTCTAGCTTGTCAGTGTATATAATTTGAGTTTCTAATTCATATGAAACTATAGACTTAGTATTTTGACTTCATAAACATCTAATCTGAACTAGTGCTGCATTCAACATACCATGTGACACACAAAAATCTATATTTATCTGTGTTTTTTAATATTTAGTTTTAAATTAACAAATTGAGTAATGTTTGCTTCTAAAATTTGAATTATAATCTAATTTGTGAGTCAACAAATGAGATGACATGGCCTTTCTCCCGTGACCCATCTCAAAAGGATTATGACTTAAAAAGAAAAAAAATTATCTTGAGTTATCATAATTTGGATCAAATGTTTAATATAACATAGAACAGTTATACCACAGCTCAGTATATTTATGTGTCACGAATAGGAGAACACTACTATCACGTGACTCTCTCTACACAGCACTCCCAAACTATCACTTCGAAGTTTGGCAGAAGACGCAAGCACTGGAAAAATGTGGGGAGGATGGGTGGGAAGCGTGTGAAGATGGAAGCACCTATCGGAAATACATTTTCATTTAGGAAAATTATAACTTCCAATAAGGTACTCTCCCTCCGCTCATAAGATTAGCTTGAATTCCACATTGAAATGGAGGAGGGACCGGTGCAAGAGAAACATGGCATATGTTTCTGGAGGAAACGTTATTCAGCATCTAGAAGACACCCCTGAAATGAGAAGAACAGATTAGATGATCTGAGGAGGGGTACTGTAACCACTTCTGAACTAGATATCTGCTCGCCATGAACATCAACATTATCAGGAGGACAATACATGGTGGAACATACATGTGGGAGAGGATAGTTTAGCAATGTGATCTTAAACAGAAATCAGAATCACTAAATTGAGGATGTGTCCCATTGTGTAGAGTAGCTAGGGCAAGTAGGACTGTACTTGGTAAGTTAACTACATCCAAAACCTCACTCGTTGAGTACCGAAACCTCATGAAGGTAGGATGAGGGTCATACCATTTTCATCTCAAATCCCAGAGTCAAGAGTGAACCTAATATTCTACTCCAGGAACTCAAAGAGTAGCCTTATGCTAGGGATCTGGGAATGTGTCATCTGGAATCCAAGGGAAGTCCATCACATGCACTCAACCCCCACAACCATGAAACCAGCCCAAAATGACCAAGGTCTGTAACAACCTCATCACCAAATGAGGAAAACCCAGGAGAGAAGCAGAACCAGGCCATATAGACATTATGCAACCCACAACACAGAAGACAAGTCAAGAAGGGAAGATGGACAAACTGAAACCTGTGTGAGGACTTATGTGATTGGTCACTCGATCTCCAAAACCTAACCCGCTGGGTACCAACATCCACGCGAGGGTAGTAGGAGGGAACCCAATCAGAGGGGTGAACTGCATTTGGGTGTCTCAACTCCGGATGAGCATTAAAGAACAGCCCTGAAAGATCAAATGGTCCTTGTTATCCATATGTTATGTTATAACCCTATTTCTTTTAGCTTTAGTACTAGCAACAGAGCACTACTTCAACATCTTGAGTGACTTGTCCATCACTATACTTGGATCCTTTTCTTCATTCCTGTATCGAGTCATTTGAATGGGTCCTCATCTCTATTAAACACTTCTAAAAATAGGAATATGATAACAGGGAAAATCAAACTAATTGACTAACTACAGACATAAATGATAAAGATCAGAGTTGAGTGTCAGAAATTTAAGAATTTTAAATTGATAGATAGATCAGAACACTTATATAATTATAAGAAAGCTGGGATTATAGCATTATTCTTGACCCTAAGCATTCAATCAGAAATATCTTAGTACCTTTACTATGCTGTTAAGCAATCTCCAGTCATTTGACCTCTTTGTTCTGTACTGTACATGTATTCATGTGTCCCTGTAAACTACTTGTACCTCATGATGACATAATCTTGTTGAAACATTGTACATTTATAATAAAATTTTCTTCATTACCCATTCAAGCTGTCTCCAAACTTTTATTTTCTAAAAAGTGGGTTCCTCTTCATCAGATTTAAAGTTCAGATATGCAAGCTTCTCTTTCCTATTTGGAAGGTCAAGAGACAGTGAACAGGGGCCTGAGGATTGAAAATTTGTTGAAAATACTCCTATTTTCACAGGGAGTGATAAGAGTTGCCCTGGAAATTATAGACTAATTAGTCTAACTTCTAAAACAAGAAAAATTCTAGTCTGATAAAAAAACGTTTTGCAAAATTATTTGACAAAATATGGCTTCATTAATAAAAACCAACAGGAATTTGTGGTATGCAGCCATACCATGTGATTTATATCCACCTGTTTCCATATGCAATTTTTATAAAAAAAACATTTTACTTCTTTGGGTGGACGTAGTTTCATATGGCACATTAGTCAAAACAATTTTAAATTACTTTTTTTTCTAGCTACCTATTTATCTGTGTCATTCACCTAAGGTATCACTTTTCTCTTCCTGTTGGAAAGGCTTCTATAAAGTTGATTGTATTGTGTGTGAAAAGTAGACAGCTATATTATCCACTTCTAAGTTGGGTGGTGTCTTAAGGTTACATCCTCCCTTATGTTTTTATTGGAATAATCAACAGTCATGTGGGTAACACATGCACCCTCAAATAATGTAGCATTGTGTTTTGAAGCATTTGTGGCATTTTATGCTATTTTCAAATGCTTCAAGAAATGAGAAATATAATTTTTTTTAATTCCATGTATGACATACAACAATATGAAGAAAAGCTATGTACTTTAACAAATGTATAAGAGAAGTTACACAAGGATGCTTGACCAAGATAGGAAATGTAAATGGCAAGCATAAACTATGATGCATTCCAGGCAGTATTGTGGACCAACTGTTTACATTATCAACATAAAACAGATGCAATTGTAACAAAGAGAAAGCTATGAGAAAGTTTACGAAAACAAATTCTATAAAAGGATTTAGAGTGGAAATCAGAGACTTTTGGCAGAACTTTTATCTGAAGAACACAAGGAGAAATATATGCAAACAGGCTGCTAACTTACCGTCTTCAATCATAACCAATTATTGTATTAGTTTTGGTTTTAGTTCCAAGAATTATGATGATTCAACAAAATTCATCCAATGAAGTGACAGATCCACTTGTGAGTTGGATATGTACAATACTTAGAGAATAGTAAGAATACCAAAGAAATTTGTATAAAAACCCATGTTTTGGTGTTAAAAGAGAGTTCTCCAGTGACACCTAAAAAGCCAGTAGTCCTGCTTCCAGTCTGTCCTGAATCAATACCATTGATGATGTCAACTCTAACAAGTATTGAAAACTTAACCAACTCAAACTCCATGTAAATAACAATTGCTATGTCTCTCTCAGTCGAACAATGTAGATAAGAAATAGATGTAAATTGTTTAGTATTAAGAAAAGTTTATAAAATAAATTATGTCTGAGCATATTCACTTAATGTGTTATTGATAACTTATTGGTTGTAAACCTGGATTTTAAATAAATCTGTTGATAACTGGATTTAAGTCGAACTTCAAACAACTAACCTACACAGCATCCCATTACAGTTTCATGCACATGATGGTATGTTTTCTCAGTCTGGAACAGATTTTAAACTTATTCAGTTACTTCAAGTCTGATAGAGAGCGCTCTCTCTCCAGTAAAGGTACTCTCTTCTATCTAATAAATACACACATTGCTTAATTATGTCCTGGAATAAAGATTGTTTCACTGTATTTTTTACATTGTGCCCAATCAGTCAGATTCAGAGAACATGAAATTACGTTTACCATATTTCCTAATTGAATCTCCTATTAATATGCAGAATATATCTTGTCACTCCTGTGTGTGTATGTGGGTGGGTGGGTGGGGGTCAGTTTTAAAAATCCACCAAAGCATTTTACTTGCTATCTGGACAAAGAAAACTTAGTGGGTGTGGAATTAGTGAACTTATATTGTCAAATATTATATTAGCCAAAAAAACACATAAGTAGGTTTTGAAAAATAAGACTAGGAAATGGAAATATAGTAATTGGTTCAATGGAAAAAGCAACAAATTTTTATCAATGGCATCCAGTCAAACCAAATCCTTGTTACTAATATGGAGACTCAGAGGTAAGTGTTTTTTTTTTTAATTTAATTATGTAAAGTTTGCTAGTAAGCAAATTATGTTCCTAGTCTTTTAACATTTACACTACAGATATTGTACTTAATGAGAGATTTTCTTACTACATAAAATCACATCTCCCTCTTTCTCATTGTAAGCATACATTTTACAAAAGCTTAATTCTATTACTATAAGAGATTGATACCTATATGCTAACTGAACATGTCTCTAAACTAAAGCCTTAATTTTCTCATCTTTATGTTCAATCTTGTAGTTGTAAACCCTGCACTCTCAATCCCACCCTCTACAAAACAGGCAAAAGCATTCTTTACCATAATTCTATTAATTTCCTGTCTTTATTCTTTCACAGTATATTTCTACGTTTTCTTATCCTAATCTATATTTTTTGCAATCTTCCCCAAAGCTATTTCTACGTTGCACAGTTATCCTCAACAAACTCAATCTCATTCTCAAACCCAAGAAAGCTCTGTAACTTTGCAAGAGTCAACGCAGTTGTTCAATGGAAACAAAGAGTCAAGTAAATTGTAACGTTATACATACAATAAATAAAATTACGTATAATATATTATATTACTAATTAATGGTAATTTAATAACAACAAAAATGTGTTACTATCCTATTAATATTAGCACTATACATTATACTATACTCTATAGTAATACCAATAGTAGTAGTAGTAATACTACTGTCTATAGTAATAGTATATATATATATATATAATATAGTCTAGGTTAATAATAATATTTAATTTTAATACTAATGGTATTAATCTTGTTTTAGTGTTACTGTTAGTAGTAAACGAAAATGTTTAATTACCTTCCATTGTTCGTCAACAAATACATTTGGCTTCTCTACTCCAAGGAAGTTAGCTAATGACTGAAATTCCTCAAAACATAACATTGTATACTCTTATTAGTAAATGAAAAACAAAATTCAGATATTCTTCTGCACTGGAACCCAGGTGAAGTTGTTTATATTTTCGGTTACTTATTTGTTTCCTGAAGTTAGTTACAATTCACTGTTCCTTATTCGTCTCGAAGTTTCTAGCTGATTTAGTACATTAATTAACCCACAGATTTACTTACTGTTTTAGTATTGTGTTGTTTTTCATGGTAGTAATTACACTTTATTTGTCGCATGCAGACTGTGAGTTCTTCTTGTTACGTTTGACTGAAGCAAAAAAAAAAACCTAACGGTAGCTTGATTAACATGAAAAGACAGAGAAAAAGGCAGAGTAACAGAAGAACATTTGGTTAATTGAATTCATCCTTATCCACATAATAATAATAATACTGTTACGTCTCCGTTCGTTCGTTAATTTTCCATAAAAATTCTTTCCGAAGAAACTTTACCGATACAAGTCCTTTCTTAAATAAAACTGGTTTATTCTTTCTGAATACAACTTTGCGATACACTTAGTTTCAACAGTCGCGCTATAACAAACGCTATAATTCTCAACGAACGTCTCACGTGTTCAACAATATTCTGTCCGCATACATTCAATTACTCATTACCTCGCGTTGCTTCTTGGCCGGTCTTTTATATACAAGACTACCCCAATCTAGTAGTCACCCGATATTTCATGAAGGTTCGAGAAGGAAGTGGCGTGATACAAGCGTCACGTGACCTGCGCTGACGCAACAATACAGTTCTTTTTGGGTATGTAATCTGACATAAGAAGCATCATGTAGTTTACATTTTTCAGATATTAATATTATTATAAACCTATGTACATAACTATCGAAATTAATACAGTTATACAGAGAAACAAGACAAAACATTACATGTCAGTACTTGAACTGATTTGTGGACAAAAAAGAGAATGGCCAACCTTCCAATTAAATAACCTCAGTGGCAAACACATATGTAATTGTTTTAACTGTTTGTTTCTAACGTTGACCATAGTTGTCAAAAAAAGAACCATACTATCGGAATCAGAAGATAAATTGGCTCGTTGGATCGAAAAATGGCTGGATGTAAAAAAAAGCAGAAGACTGTTATAAATGGATTTCAATCAAACTGGTTTATTATCACTAGAGGGATATCTCAGTGCTCAGTTTTATAGTGTTGCTGGTGGTGTGGAGGATGCTATTGCTCCACAAAAGTACTTAAGTTATTTGGTGGGTTGGGAGAATAATTTAGTAAATAAATGACAGATGGATTAACTTTTAATACAATATAAACACATTCTACCAACTGATAAAACAACAATTTATCACCTTGTTTTTTTTACAGCACCAAGCTAATTTTTTATTTATTTCTTAACTTTATAATCATTGCCATGGAATTCGTACTAACTAATTATTCACTTGTAAAGTACCTTATTATAGGATTTCTGGAAGTGATGATATACCTACCATAAAAAGCAACAGGCATGGTCAATAAACTGCTTAAATTTTTTAATGATATTAAAGGTTTAGGTCGTTGTTGACTATGAGTAGGATGTTGCTGCTTTACAAAAGGATTTAGATAAGATCATCTGGATCGAAAAAAACTATATAACTCTTACTTTTGGAGCTATCAATCATAGTTTCACTATAAGAGATAACTGTATGAAATTGGATGGTAGCTGGTTGATAGCTTTAAGATGTCTGGTGCTAGTAGATATAATACTTGGAACATCAACAGAAAACATAAATATCTATGTGCTCAAAACCTCAGCTAAAAGAGTTTTGCAATCCTTATTTTCTGAGTTATTAAATGATTTTCTGGATCAAAATGTTGTAAGACATTTTGAAAGAACAACTCAGCTGATTTAGCTGAGTGGTAGGAGCTCTACAAAGAATACTACACAATCATCGCTAGATTCTCTTCAGTATACTATATGTGTATAAAGGTTGGCCTTTGTACAGTGGCTAACCTGAATCACCTATTGTGCGTAGGATCAATAGTTTGCAATCTCAACCCCCATTTCTTTCCTGCTGGACACAGGCTCTGTTTATGTAATGAACAGATAGTAGTGAAAAGAACAAGAATGGGTCAGAAGGTAAGCTGTGTTAGTTGTTATCAGATGGATAATGACAGTAGGCAGCATAACTGTGCGTTGGTCTAGTGAAAACTCAATAAAGTTTTGGGGACCAAGATGTCCAAAGGTGTAAAGGATATATGGCCTTTAGGCAATATATGCATGAACACATGTAAGCCTGTAGAAATCTTACGTAACCAATGTAATTATTTTAACGCTCTGTTTCTAAAAGTAGTTTTAGAGCAGAGCATAGACGTAACTAATCATTCATAATATTTACAATCTACACATCTCGCTGAACTTCTGATCAATCAAACTTCATTGGATCATATATTTTTAATCCTGATCTTTACTATCCAAATTCTTAACCATTCTGGCTATCTTGTTCTTCAACTAGCCAGAGTTTTCATTCTCTTTATGGGTGCTGAAATTTCACGTTTTCTAGTTGCTAAATGGAAGGAGAGTATGCTTAGAGCCAGTATGTTCAGGATTTTCTGTTTGGCGAAGATTTGGACTTTGTAACTGAACCAAAGAATCCTGAAGTTTAGTTGATTTTTGATGTTGCTGAGCCCATGGATGAAGATGCATTTCTGGCCAATGTATCTGATGTAAAGGATCTCACTGTGTAAGTTGTTGGATGGTTTGTGAAATCTCCAGGGGCCGGGCAGCCCCCATCAGCCACAAAGCCTCTACCACAGACCACACTTTTGTTGAAATCACCTAATACCATGGAGAAACCTTCACTCTTCCACCCCACTGACATAACCAAGTCTTCTTTTGATTTAAGTATAGTTGACACCATAAATACATCTGTAGACTCCTGTGTACAGAAATTGTGAAGTCATGGAAGCATTGAGAGTCATTCCTGAGGTGTCCTATCAGAAGATGCTTAAAAATGAAGCACCAATGTTAACAATTGTGTACCTCCCTCCAATGGGATCACTAATTTCAAAACTGAAGCAAACATTTCTGGTGCTTAGGTCCTCAGGAGCATGCCCGCAGCAGTGGGAACTTACTGGCCCTCCAACCATAATGATCTTGCAGACAGTAAGAGCTCCACTGCCTATGCAATATCATCACC
Organism: Limulus polyphemus; assembly: GCF_000517525.1. Classification (NCBI taxonomy): domain Eukaryota; kingdom Metazoa; phylum Arthropoda; class Merostomata; order Xiphosura; family Limulidae; genus Limulus; species Limulus polyphemus. The sequence goes on along the minus strand of NW_013671769.1, from coordinate 1,432 downwards.
ATTGTTGGCAGCTAGGATATCTCCAGTGAATGAGCGAGCATCTACAGCAACAGTTGGCCAAGTGTCAGTTAATCCAGCAATGTGAACTGACGTGAAAAGAAGGCCCCCACCTCGATGGTGGTTAATTAACTGGCTCTTAAGAGGCTCAGAGAACAACCTCAATAGCATACACACACACACACACACACACACACATACACCATTACCATTCAGTTGACTTTACAACAGATACACTAGCTAAAGTGGCATTGTTAGGAGATTGCCACACAGTTTACAGAGAACTGGGTATTATATAACCGCCAGGGAAATTCTCCACCATTTATCTGAGTCACCTTCTTAGTTGGAAGAATAAGTCTACCAGCTATAGCAGAGATGTCCATGCCACCAACCCAACCAGTAGCAGATCGATAATTGCTTTAGAGAATTCGAATTCGATGACGAGGAACCAACTTTGAGACTAATAATGCTTGGAGACGGCTTGAATGGGTAATGAAGAAAAACTTTAATATAAGTTTAACATAACAGCAAATGTACAACGTTTCGACAAGGTTCTGCTTTAGAGAATTTTCTGTCAGGGTTGAGGTAAGGGGAGTCAAGCCTTGGGACTTCCATGAGACGAGTATACTTGTCTATATACCTTATATGTATCTGTATTTGAGGATAGAATACATTTTGTAACCCAAGTGCATCTTTAGATTACGGTTTCTTTCTTTATGTTTGTTAGATTATTTTTCTTCTGTTTTTTTGTTTTATTTAAGGGTTTGTGTGTTGTTAGCACAAAGCTAGACAGTTGGCTATTTGTGCTCTGCTAATCAGGGGTGCTGAAACATGATTCTTAACATTATATGTCCACATTGAGCCACTGGGGGTAAAATTAGTTACTTGTTTATTCTTTAATAGGATTTGTAAATAAGTTTCTATTTTGAGTTTATCTTAAAAGTGTTAGTTTTAGTTTATATATATTTTCGGGCACTTTAAATAGTTTTTATGCATTTTTACCAATTACTATTATTGTATGACTGTTACGGGCACTTAAAGTGTTCGTTTTATACTTTTTGAAGTGGTTTTCTTTTTTCTTGTTTTGTTTTAATATAAAATTACTTATTGTATAGTTTGGATTTTGTCCTATAGTTATGGATATTGTTGTGAAAAGTTACTTTTTATGTTTCACATATTAATGTTATACAAATATTTTTTATGTATTTGACATTGTAGATTTAATATTGTATGTAACTAAAGGTTTTAACTTATTGTTGCGTCAGCGAGGTCACGTGACTAGTATCACGCCATCTCCTTGTAGAAATATCCTGTTCCTTCGTGAATTGTCGGGAGACTACTAGGTTGGGGGTAGTCTGGTATATATAAGACCGGCCACGAAGAGACGGGAAGGTAATGAGTAATTGAACTGTAGTCAGAGAGTGTGTAATTGAAC
>NW_013671768.1:56078-58731 GCF_000517525.1 Limulus polyphemus | reverse complement strand
GCCCCAACTGTAGGCTGTATGTCCTGTACTTCTAGTGTAGCTTTTCCATAGCTGTATGTTATATTCTAGTATCATAGCCCAACTTAATGTCCTGTTTTATCGCTAACTATTGAGAAATATCTAAGAAGCACGTTATAATTGTGCATGTGTCTGACACACCATCAATATTAGAATCTATGTATGATTAATGAAAGGTATTAAGTGTTTGATTTCAATCTGGTTGGTTAAAAGAAGCCGTTGAAACTTTTAACTTTAATCTCGTTGTTTAAAAGAAGACACTGACTTTTCAATGTGAATATGGCTGATTAAGGTAATATTTTAAACTTTTAACATCAGTCTGGTTGATTAAAATAAAATTTTAAATATTTAACATCAACATGGTCGGTTAATATTTGTTAAATGTTTAACATCAACGTTGATGGTTAATATTTGTTAAATGTTTAAGATCAAACTGGTTGATTAATATAAAATGCTAAATGTTCGACCTAAATCTGGTTGATTAATATTTGTTAAATGATTAACACCAATCTGGTTTATTAATATTTTTAAATGTTTAATATCAGTTTGGTTGGTTAATATAATATGCTAAATATTTAATATCAATCTGGTTGGTTACTATAATATAGTAGTCAACGTGAAAGCTGCGATTCTTTGTTCTAACAATGTATTCTACCTGAAAGCTGCGTTTCTTGTTCTACAATGTAGTCTCCCTGAAAGTTTAATATCAGTTTGGTTGGTTAATATAATATGCTAAATATTTAATATCAATCTGGTTGGTTACTATAATATAGTAGTCAACCTGAAAGCTGCGTTTCTTTGTTCTAACAATGTAGTCTACCTGAAAGCTGCGTTTCTTTGTTCTAACAATGTATTTTACCTGAAAGCTGCGTTTCTTTGTTCTAACAATGTAGTCAACCTGAAAGTTTAATATCAGTTTGGTTGGTTAATATCATATGCTAAATATTTAACATCAATCTGGTTGGTTTATGTAATATGTTAAATGTTCGACCTAAATCTGGTTGATTAATATTATATGTTTAATGTTTAACATCAATCTTGTTGGATAATATTTATTAAATGTTTAACATCAATTTGGTTGGTTAATGTAACATGTTAACTATTTCACATCAACCTGATTCATTAGTATAATATATTAAATGTGTTTAATGGTAAACATAATGTTTAACATCAACTTGGTTGGTTAATCTACCATGTTAAATGTTCGACCTAAATCTGGTTGGTTAATATTTGTTAAATGTTTAACATGCAACTGGTTGATTAATATTTTCTGAAATGTTTAAAATCATCCTGTTTGATTAATATTTGTTAAATGTTTAACATAAATCTGGTTGGTTAATGTAATATGTTAAATGTTTAACATGAGTCTGGTTGGTTGGTATAATATGTTAAATGTTTAACATGAATCTGGTTGGTTACTATAATATTGCAAATGTTTAACATGAGTCTGGTTGGTAAATATTTGTTAAATATTTAACATTAATCTGGTTGGTTAATATTAGTTAAATGTTTAACGTCAGTCTAACTGGTTAATATTTGTTAAATGTTTATCATCAACCTGGTTTCAAACATACTGTTGGTGTGAATGTTCTCTGTATTCTCTATGAGAAAATCCTATTGAAGTGAAGAAAGAATATGATTGGCCACTATTCAGTTCTTCAAATTGTATAGCCGAACAAAGCACGTTCACACCAACAGGATGTTTGATCATTTTCACTATGATATAGGTCCAGCTTATCCTTCTTTGGTTAACTTGTGTTCAGGGTTACTGATGAGGAGTGGAATTCTCCTAAACTAGTATAACCCAATAACAGACGTTGATCAAAGTGTAGATTGAACTGGACCTACCTTAAACTTAGACTTCGAAATTTAACATTTTTCGGTATACTAAGTTTATTTACCAATCAAATTGATTAATAAAAGACGTTGAATGTTTATCGCCAACTTAATTTTGCACACAGAGGTACATAAATGAAATAATTAGTTGTATACTCCACCTGGTGGAGGATTAATGAAGTAATATTTCTTGATACTTTTGTACTACAGTGGTTGTATGACTTTTCATTGTTTTTATATTATAATAACATTATAAATACAATGATTGCGCGAGCCTGAAATAATACAAGCAGTTTCGGAATTATTTTTATATAAAGTGTCATTCTACCTTGTAAAATAAAAACCGATACTTAATATCATAGTTCAAATAATACAAGCAGTTTCGGAATTATTTTTATATAAAGTGTCATTCTACCTTGTAAAATAAAAACCGATACTTAATATCATAGTTCAAATAATACAAGCAGTTTCGGAATTATTTTTATATAAAGTGTCATTCTACCTTGTAAAATAAAAACCGATACTTAATATCATAGTTCAAATAATACAAGCAGTTTCGGAATTATTTTTATATAAAGTGTCATTCTACCTTGTAAAATAAAAACCGATACTTAATATCATAGTTCAAATAATACAAGCAGTTTCGGAATTATTTTTATATAAAGTGTCATTCTACCTTGTAAAATAAAAACCGATACTTAATATCATAGTTCACGTAACGCTTAACTCATTAGTTTTATTCTTGAAGCATTCAACTGTCCATTGTGTTGAGTAACACAGCCGGGGTTCATGTCAGGAG
>NW_013671768.1:53117-55724 GCF_000517525.1 Limulus polyphemus | reverse complement strand
CAAGAGTCCTTCCTCCAATATTTCGACGTATTTCGCAAAATTTATGTTGCCAACGCACTCCACTAAGCTCAGTCTCCCACCAACCGAAACAACTCCCCAAACCATCACGCTGAAACTACCATCCTTCACAGTTGGCTGCAATCTGTTGAGCCAAAACTCTTGGTGAGGCATTCTCCAGACCCATATCCTTCGACTATCCGAAAATTGAGCGAATCTTGATTCGTTTGAGAACAATACGGTCTTCCACAAGTCCAAAGGCTTGGTCATCATATCACTTGCCCACTTCTTTCGTCTGACTATGTTGGCAGGTCTTAATAAGGGCTTCCGTCTAGCTGCTCTGCAACGATAACCCAATCTGTGGAGAATCCGTTGAACAGATTTCGGGCTCATCCCACCAACTTTGGCCACTTCTGCAGTCGTTAATCTGGGATCCATTTTCGATGCTCCTCTTGATAGCCCTTTTTGTCCTCTCCGATGGACCAGGACGACACGGACGCTGGTCAGTTGTTTCCTTGCCGTGTTCCCTGAACTGCAGGACGATTCTGTTGACTGTCGAAAGCGGGATTTCCAAATTCTGCGAAATTTGCCGCTGACTTATTCCACCATCTGCTTGACCAACTATCCTTCCTCTAATAAAATTTGACAATTCGAGAGAACATTGAGTTCTAGGCATGTTGTAGCTCAAGATAATTAGTGTGCGGACCATTTTCATTTATATAGTGCTCTATGAACACAAATTAGTTAGCATAAATCAGTTAAATGACGAAAAATTAGGTGTCTATTTACTTGTGACCACTCAGTGTACAGTATGTGAGTGATTCCATTAGTATATGATATGTTGGAAAAATATTATACGGTGCAACAATGTAACAATTATTAGTGCTTTCCACTTGTTATAATAGTCATAGAATAGATTGAATAGAATAATATCCTATCCGTGAGTAGAGATACCATAGAATCGTATACCAAATTTAAATGTTTATTATTCACAGATGTATGTCTTGGATCAAAAGAAAATCGCGATATCATGAAACGATATCACATACACGATTGGCTTTCCAATAGCAGATGGTGGCTTGGAGAAACAGTATAAGGCAACAGAATGGAAAATATAATAGCTATTATTGACTTCTACTCGCAATTGTAGATTGAATAGTAATACAATAACACAACCAAGCAGTTATATTGGAGTCAAAAAAAAAGGAGTGGTGTAACAGAACAATATACCAGATACAGTACTTGGCAATAAAATAGTAAAATACAACAGCTTCGATTAGTATCCACTCACAGATGTTTCTGGGAGTAACAGTCTATTAACACAATGAAACAATATACCATATATTAGTTAGTTTCACTTGCAGAGTGAAGATTGGGACAACAATCGAAGGTAATACTTTGTAGCAATAGGCTAGATACAGTTGGCATCTTTCTGTAGCTATATGTTGCATTAACAATACTTTGATTACTTGTTTTTTTAACTTTGTGCAAAGCTACTGAGGAGCTACTTGCCTTAGCTATCCCTAATTTTGAAGTGATAAACCAGACGGAAGGCAGGGAACACCAGTCACTTTTGTCACCGACTATTGATTTGTAACTCTTATAATGCACAAATGCACCCACAGTTCGAAGTACCATTATTGTTTTCGGGAACGGGACATGAACCATGTAACTTAAGCTCCATAGATCGACATGTGAACCACTAGGCCATGCTTGGTCCACTAACAATAATGATTGATACAATGGAACAATATACAAACAATTGGTGACTATATGCACAGACTTTGCTTCGAGCATAAACACAAGTCACTGGCAGATGTAGTTTGGAGTAACAATAACAGTGCATTAGAACAATAACAAGCTTCCAGTATACACCTTTTAAATACCATGGTAGAGAGCTACCTATTGTTATAGCCACAGATGGTTCTTACACTATTCACCGTGAGAGAGATATTTGAGCATTTAACATCCAGTGGAGCAAAAACATTTCTATAAAGCTGGTTGAGCATTCAAACTTTCCAGAAACTAGAAGCCATAAACTAACATATCATTGAGGCTGCTGAAATCAAAGCACCACAAATAGACAGCAATAACAAGACAGTATATGCAACTATTTTGCAGACATGTCTGCATGTCCTCAGCTCAGTGGTAGGAAGCAAAGCAATCGATAAATATACTCATCACCCGGATGTATGTGACCGACCATGTAGGATATAGCTAAAAGCGGAGAATGGCAAGTTAATAAGAAGTTCCTGTATTTCATTCAGCATAATCCTACATGAAGGGTATCCATCTTCTCTGTTCCTCTATTTCATTCAGCATAATTCTACTGGAAGGGTATCCATCTTCTCTGCTTCTCCATATGATTCAGCATCATTATACCAGAAGGATATCCATCTTCTCTGCTTCTCTATATCATTCAGCATAATTATACCGGAAGGGTATCCATTGTCTCTGTTCCTTTATATCATTCAGTATAATTCTACTGGAAGGGTATCCATCTTCTCTGCTTCTCCATATGATTCAGCATCATTATACCAGAAGGATATCCATCTTCTCTGCTTCTCTATATCATTCAGCATAATTATACCGGAAGGGTATCCATTGTCT